>NW_027176975.1:1133371-1280871 GCF_023349555.1 Cebidichthys violaceus
CAAGACAATATAATGTGAGACATCAACCATTGTTTAGCTGGAACTCAAATATTACAACAATAAATCAAACACATCAGGTGTTAAGATTAATGCTGACTAATATATGAATCATACATCTTTGTGATGTTCATCTTCCTTATTTGTCATTTGCACAACCAGTTCAGTGGCTCTATATATGTATATAAATATATATATATGTATGTATGTATATATGTATATATGTGTATGTTTATTTCATTTATCTTTATATATTTATATATATATTATATTTTTATATATATTTATTTATATATAAATATTTATATATACATTATATTTGTATATAGATATATATTTATTTTTTTAATATATATATATATATATATATATATATTAATACATGTATTAAATAAATTTATATTTAATTTATTTATATATATATTTATATATTTAATTTATTTATATATATATTTATATATATATATATATTTTTAATTTATTTATATATATATTTATATATATATATATATTTTTAATTTATTTATATATTTTTATTTATATATATATATATATATATATATATGTGTGTGTGTATATATATGTGTGTGTGTGTGTGTGTATATTTATATAGAGTAACATAACTGTCTGAGAGGTTGTATTTTAAATATATATAGAGTTTATGATTTATTAGGTATATAGTCTTAATAAACTGGTGGTCGTTTGTTTACATTCTTTAGAGTAAGTTCACGTTGTGAGGTTCATAACAGTCTTTGAGTTTTGGACTATATTTAATTCATAAGTGCCACACTTATACGACGTCTACGTTTAAAGACGTACAGACGTCCCGTTGTGTCTTTAACACCGACTGAATCTTTACTACCATGAGCACCAGGCTAGATGTTCTGTTTGACCACTCAGAGCCACCGTACATCACTTTAGTGACTGAAACTATCCATCCTCAGCCTGTATCTTCTGTACTGATCCTCCTCTCCTTCCTCCTCTTCTCCTTCATCCTCCTCTTCTTCTCCTCCTCTCAGGTGTACCCTCCTCCTCCTCCTCCTCCCCAGATGTGGCCTCCACCTCTGCTGAGACTTCTGTTCATGAACGGCGAGGAGGAGCTCTCCGATTGGTCGGCTGGAGGGATGAAGGGCCTCTAGCAGACATGGAGACAGGAGAGACAGACAGACAGACAGACAGGAGAGACAGACAGAAAGCTGGACAGCCCACGTCCCCGTTATTAACTCAGGATTGAAAGCTTGTATTTTTATACTCGGAGCTGTAGTATTTTTATACTCGGAGCTGTAGTATTTTTATACTCGGAGCTGTAGTATTTTTATATTCGGAGCTGTAGTGTTTTTATACTCGGAGCTGTAGTGTTTTTATACTCGGAGCTGTGGTATTTTTCACTAGTAGTCGTACAGAAGAAGCCGTAGAGCCGCAGCGATGAGCTCTGAGGGCTTCCAGTACCGAGCTCTGTACGACTACAAGAAGGAGCGGGAGGAGGACATTGACCTGCGCGTGGGAGACATGCTGCTGGTCAGCAGAGGAGCGCTGGTGGCCCTCGGCTGTGGGAGTGGAGCCGAAGAACGGCCGTCTGAGATCGGCTGGCTGCCCGGCGTCAACGAGACCACGCAGGTAACACTGTCTGTCTGTCTGTCTGTCTGTCTGTCTGTCTGTCTGTCTGTCTGTCTGTCTGTCTGTCTGTCTGTCTGTCCGTCCGTCCGTCCGTCCGTCCGTCCGTCCACGCAAAGGAGCAGCGGCTCTACTCCGAGTCCCTCACAGACGACCGAACTTCTCACCCTATTTCGGCCGCTTGTACCCGCGATCTAATTCTTTGGGTCATGACCCAGTTCACATGACCATAGGTGAGGGTAGGAACGATGATCGCCCGGTAGATAGAGAGCTTTGCCTTGCGGCTCAGCTCTCTTTTCGTCACAACGGTGCGGTAGAGCGACTACAATACCGCCCCAGCTGCTCCGATTCTCCGGCCAATCTCATGTTCCGTTGTTCCCTCACTCTCGAACAAGACCTCGAGGTACTTGAACTCCTTCACTTGGGGTAAGGACTCATTCCCTACCCGGAGTGGGCAATTCCACCGGTTTCCTGCTGAGAACCATGGCCTCAGATTTAGAGGTGCTGATCCTCATCCCAACCGCTTCACACTCGGCTGCGAACCGATCCAGTGAGTGCTGGAGGTCACAGCCCGATGAAGACATCAGGACCACATCATCTGCAAACAGCAGCGATGCAATCCTCAGCCCACCGAACTGTAAACACTCCTCCCCACGACTACGCCTCGATATCCTGTCCATGAATACCACAAACAGGATTGGTGACAAAGCGCAGCCCTGGCGGAGGCCAACCCTCACCGGAAACGACTGCCGTTACTGCCGAGAACCCGGACACAGCTCTCGCTTTGGGTGTACAGGGATTGGATGGCCCCCAGAAGTGGCCCCCTCACCCCATACTCCCGCAGCACCTCCCACAGTATCTCCCGGGACACCCGGTCATACGCCTTCTCCAGGTCCACAAAACACATGGAGACCGGATGGGCGTACTCCCAAGCCCCCTCCAGGATCCTTGCGAGAGTGAAGAGCTGGTCTGCTGTTCCACGGCCAGGACGGAATCCACATTGTTCCTCTTCAATCCGAGGTTCGACTATCGGCCGAACCCTCCTTTCCAGCACCTTGGAGTAGATTTTACCAGGGAGGCTGAGTAGCGTGATACCGCGGTAATTGGCACACACCCTTTCCCCGTTTCCATCTCCTGAGGTTCCGGATGGTTTTCCAGAAACACCTTGGTGCCGACCGAAAGTCCTTCTCCATGGCCACTCCGAACTCCTCCCACACCCGCTGCTTTGCCTCCTTCACGGCAGCGGCTGTAGCCCTTCGGGTCTGTCGTTACCTTGCAACTGCCTCAGGAGTCCTCCGGGATAACATATCCCGGAAGGCCTCTTTCTTCAGTCGGACGGCTTCCCTGACCACCGGTGTCCACCACGGTGTTCGAGGGTTACCGCCCCTTGAGGCACCTAAGACCTTGAGACCACAGCTCACCGCCGTAGCTTTGGCAATAGAAGCTTTGAACATTGTCCATTCCTGTTCGATGCCCCCAACCTCCACAGGGATGCTAGAAAAGCTCCGCCGGAGGTGTAGTTGAAGATCTCCCAGACAGGGGCCTCCTCCAGACGTTCCCAGTTTGCCCGCATTAACCGTTTGGGCTTACCAGGTCTGTCCAGAGTTTTCCCCCACCCTCTGACCCAACTCACAACCACATGGTGATCAGTTGACAGCTCCGCCCCTCTCTTCACCCGAGTGTCCAAAACAAACGGCCTCAGATCCGATGATACGATAACAAAATCGATCATCGACCTTCGGCCTAGGGTGCTCTGGTACCACGTACACTTATGAGCATCCTTATGCTCGAATATGGTGTTCGTTATGGACAATCCATGACTAGCACAGAAGTCTAACAGCAAACGACCGCTCGGATTTAGATCAGGGAGGCCGTTCCTCCCAATCACGCCTCTCCAGGTATCCCCATTGTTGCCCACGTGCGCATTGAAATCCCCCAGCAGAACTATGGAGTCCCCCACTGGAGCCCCATACAGGACTCCAGTCAGGGTCTCTAAGAAGGCCGAATACTCTGAACTGTTGTTTGGTGCATATGCACAGACAACAGTCAGAGTTTTCCCCCCCATAACCCGCAGGCGTAGGGAGGCGACCCGCTCGTCCACCGGGGTAAACTCCGACGCAGCAGCACTCAGCCGGGGATTTGTGAGTATCCCCACACCCGCCTGGCACCTCACACCCTGGGCAACTCCAGAGAAGAAAAGAGTCCAACCCCTATCCAGGAATACGGTTCCAGAACCGATGCAGTGCGTAGAGGTAAGCCCCACCAGATCTAACTGGTAGCGCTCCACCTCCCTCCCGCACAAGCGCCGTCTCCTTCCCCCTCAGAGAGGTGACGTTCCACATCCCCAGAGCCAGCCTTTGCCGCCCGGGTCTGGTCCGTCGAGGTCCCTGGCCTTCACTGCCACCTGTGGGGCAGCTCACCTGACCCCAGCGGTTCCTCCCGCAGGTGGTGAGCCCACAAGATGGAGAGGAGGGGGGTGCCACGTTGCTGCTTTGGGCTGTGCCCGGCCGGGCTCCGTGGCAAACCCGGCCACCAGGTGCTCGCTGTCGGGCCCTCCGACTGGGCCTGGCTCCAGACGTGGGCCCCGGGCTTCCTCCGGGCAGGGTCTCCTCAACTCTTCTTTGTTTTTTCATTGGGGTTTTTGAACCATTCTTAGTCTGGCCCTTCGCCTGAGACCAATTTGCCATGGGAGACCCTACCAGGAGCTCTAGGCTCCAGACAACATAGCCCTCAGGGTCATGGGGGCACTCAAACCTCTCCACCACGTTAAGGTGATGGCTCCCCAGCCAGAAGCTGTAAAAACGTCATTATCATCAGATTGTTAATTCTCCGATGGTCCTTGAACTCATCACGTGTGAGGAACGTTTTATTCTTCATGTTGTCATTATTAATATCTCCTCTAATATAACGTTCACTTTAACCAGATTGTGTAAAAACATTAAATTGTGAACTCCTGAAACTATGACGTCATGATGGATTCATCTGAGACCAACAGTCATGTGACCAGAAATCAGAGAAACTCTGATTGAACTACAGGAAGTGAACACAGAGAGGAGGAGAGGAGATATGTCAATAGTTTAAAGAATGTAGTAACAGGTAACGAGTTGTAGAAATGATTAATATATTAATATTGTTATTAAAGGATTTAAACTGTTAGATCAAACAGCAGAACTCACCTCCTCTAATTATGTAGAAGTCGTCTTCACATCTCCAGCTCTTCATTCTGAACCAGTTTAATATTCATAAAGTGAACCAGTGGAGCTGAAAACGTCTTCACCTCATCTTTAATAAAACCTTTGTTTCTCTTCTTTCACTCGAGTGTTTCACAGATAAACAGGAAGTTAAATCATATTTACTGTTTCTCTTTATGTTGAACTGTTTTACATCAAAACGTGAAAGAAAACTCCTCGCATGTGAAAAGGTCCTTTAAAAACTACATAAAGTGAGTTTCTCTGTATTCAATGAACAACAACAGATGACTGTTTATTATTACTTCTCTCTTTACTGTTCTGTTTGATCAGCCCTGAAGTATTCACTTCATGAAGATGTTTGTTTGATTGTTAATAATGAAGAGATCAGAAGTTAACAGAACAGTCTGATCAGTTCATATGTATTTATTTTTTTTATGTATAAATAAAATAGAAACATCATAATACATTGAATGTAAACATTTTAATAATGAGACAGGAACAGCATTATTGTGTCACCATGGTGACCAGGGGTTCCGGTGTGGGTTCTGACGATGACTCGTTGGTCAGATGAGGGCGGTTCCTTTCATGTGACTCGGTGTGTGGGTCGCTGCTCCGGACTCGTCCTCACTGGTTCCGTCTCTGTGCGACAGGAGAAAGGAGACTTCCCCGGGACGTACGTGGAGTTCATCGGCAAGAGGAGGATGTCCCCGCCCACTCCCAAGCCCCGCCCCCAAAGACCGCCGTCTGCAGCGTCCGTGAGGACGGACTCCGAGTCAGAGGGTGAGTACCACAACATCAATCAGAGATATACATATGTGTATATATATATGTATATGTGTATTTATATACTGTATAGAGAGTAACGAACGCCTCCAGACGTGAAGCAGTTCAGCAGCGGTGTAGATGAACTGGTTTGTGAGTTCGTCAACAGAAACGTCTTCATCCCTCTGAACATCAAACCGTCTCCGTCACATGTTCCTCTCTGAGGTCTTCATGTTCTCTTCAAAATAAAAGTCTTCCTCTGTAGAAACAGAACCATTATGAGTAGAAGTAGCGAGAACTAGAACACGTCTTTATGATGACATCACTCATGAAGAAACACAAGTTGACATTTTTTGATCATTTATTTTACAAAAGTTTGAAAACACTGAAATCTAAATATCCAACATGTTTACAAGTGATATTAACGTAGAAATAAATAAAGACTCCACATGTTATGTTTCCAGCCTCTCCTCTCGCTCCTCTCCTCTCTATCTATCTATCTATCTATCTATCTATCTATCTATCTATCTATCTATCTATCTATATCTCTGTGTATATATATATCTGTATCCTGAGTCATGTTATGAATCATGATGATGTCGTCTTTTTCCTCACAAGCTTGTGGTTGCTGACAGAACACATCTGCAGCACACTGTGTGTGTGTGTGTGTGTGTGTGTGTGTGTGTGTGTGTGTGTGTGTGTGTGTGTGTGTTTCCTGTAGCTCTCACCCTTTCACATTAAAAGCACTTAAAGCAGGTTGATCTTCTTCTCGTGTGTGTGTGTGTGTGTGTTGTCTTCAGGGTTCATGTTGTCAGACCTCCCTGAGCTATTTGGACCTCCAGACTCAGCCCCACCCCTCCTCATCAGACTGATGGAGGCCATCGAGAGCAAAGGTACCACACACACAGACACAGACAGACAGACAGACAGACAGACAGACAGACAGACAGACAGACAGACAGACAGACAGACAGACAGAACACGTTGATATTTGCTTTGCGTTAAGAAAGATCTAAACATGAAGTTGATTCTCTCGTCTGTTCGTAACGTGTGTCAAAGCTTCTGTTCCTGTTCTTACCTCATGTTGAGTCTGTGTTGTTGTTGATATCTGGTCCTTGTTGTTGTTGTTGTTGTTGTTGTTGTTGTTGATATCTGGTCCTTGTTGCTTCAGGTCTGGACAGCAACAGTGTGTATCACAGTCTGAGTGGAGGAGGCCTGGACACCCGACAGCTGGCCGACGCTGGTGAGGAGGCTTCTTCTTCTTCTTCTTCTTCTTCTTCTTCTTCTTCTTCTTCTTCTTCTTCTCCTTCTTCTCCTTGTTCTACTCCTCCTTCTTCTTCTTCTTCTTCTTCTTCTTCTTCTTCTTCTTACACAAACGTTTCTTGTTACTTCTAGTTCATACTTCTCGTCGTCATGCAGTGGACATTTAAGATCTACTACTTTGACCCTGTGGCTCATACACTGCCTGGCCAAATAAAAAGTCGCCACCAAAATAAAAAGGTCACACACTCTAATATTTCGTTGGACCGCCTTCAGCTTTGATTACGGCACGCATTCGCTGTGGCATTGTTTCGATAAGCTTCTGCAATGTCACAAGATTTATTTCCATCCAGTGTTGCATTAATTTCTCACAAAGAACTTGTATTGATGATGGTAGAGTCTGACCGCTGAAAGCCTTCTCCAGCACATCCCAAAGACTCTCAGTGGGGTGAAGGTCTGGACTCTGTGGAGACCAACCCATGTGTGAACATGATGTCTGATGCTCCCTGAACCACTCGTTCACTATCTGAGCCCCATGAATCCTGGCATTGTCATCTTGGAATATGCCCGTGCCATCAGGGAAGAAGAAACCCATTGATGGAATAACCTGGTCATTCAGTATATTCAGGTAGTCAGCTGACCTCATTCTTTGAGCACAGACTGTTGCTGAACCTAGACCTGACCAACTGCAGCAACCCCAGATCATAGCACTGCCCCCACAGGCTTGTACAGCAGGCACTAGGCATGATGATCCAGGTGGGGACTTTTTTTTTGGCCAGGCAGTGTATATCTGCAGTGCAAAGGATTGTGGGTCATAAAAGCCAGAAAAGCGTCTTCCTGTAAAATGCCACCAGACTTGATGGACTCCGGTTGTGTTTTGAGGAGATGAACAGAGAATAACTGGAGGTGTGTTTGTTTTCCAGACCTGGAGCAGCTGGAGGTGTCGTCTCTGTGTGACGGGGTGATCCGGTTCCTCCAGGATCTACCCGGTCCAGTTCTCCCGTCATCGCTGCAGACCGACATGATTCACGCAGTGCAAGGTGATGGTTTAAACCCCGTCCTGAAGACACTCTTCTTCTGCTTCTTCTTTTGCTTCTTCTTCTTCTTCTTCTTCTTCTTCTTCTTCTTCTCTTTCTTCTTCTTCTCTTTCTTCTTCTTCTTCTTCTTCTCTTTCTTCTTCTTCTTCTTCTTCTCTTTCTTCTTCTTCTCTTTCTTCTTCTTCTCTTTCTTCTTCTTCTCTTTCTTTTTCTTCTTCTCTTTCTTTTTCTTCTTCTCTTTCTTCTTCTCCTTTTTTTTTGCATTTACTCCTTCTCCTTCTTCTCCTCCTTCTGCTTCTTCTCCTTCTGCTTCTCTTTCTTCTTATTCTTCTCCTTCTTTTGCTTCTCTTTCTTCTCCTTCTTTTTCTTCTTCTGCTTCTTCTCTTTCTTCTTCTGCTGCTTCTCCTTCTCCCTTTTCTTCTCCTTTTTCTTCTGCTTCTTCTCTTTCTTCTTCTTCTTCTTCTCCTTCTTCTTCTGCTTCTCCTTCTTCTTTTGCTTCTCTTTCTTCTCCTTCTTCTCCTTCTTCTCTTTCTTCTTCTGCTTCTCTTTCTTCTCCTGCTTCTCTTTCTTCTCCTTCTTCTTCTCCTTCTTCTTTTGCTTCTTTTTATTCTCTTTCTTCTCCTGCTTTTCTTTCTTCTTCTCCTTCTTCTTTTGCTTCTTTTTATTCTCCTTCTTCTTCTTCTGCTTCTCCTTCTCCCTTTTCTTCTTCTCCTTTTTCTTCTTCTCCTTTTTCTTCTGCTTCTTCTTCTCTTTCTTCTTCTGCTTCTTTTTTTTGCATTTACTCCTTCTTCTCCTCCTTCTGCTTCTTCTTCTCCTTCTTCTGCTTCTCTTTCTTCTCCTTCTTCTCCTTCTTCTTTTGCGTCTCTTTCTTTTCTTTCTTTTTCTTCTTCTGCTGCTTCTCCTTCTCCCTTTTCTTCTCGTTGTTCTTCTGCTTCTTCTCTTTCTTCTTCTGCTTCTTCTTTTTTGCTTTTACTCCTTCTTCTCCTCCTCCTTCTTCTTCTTCTTCTTCTTGTGTTTTTCCGTTAACGGCGTGTCTTTGTGTCCACAGAGGTCCAGGACCTGGAGGACTGTGCCCAGCTTCTTCGTGGTGTGACCAGTTCTCCCAGCTTCCCTGCCCAGTACGGGCTGACCCTGCTCAGCGTGGTCCGCCACCTGGCCCGGCTCTGTCTGACCGGATCCAGGACCCAGCTGAGCCCCCGAAACTTGGCGGAGACCTTCAGCCCTCTGCTGTTCAGACCGGCTGCAGGGTCAGTACTGACACGGTGTACTCTCTAGACCCTGAACCTGAACCGTAAAGACCACGTTCGCTATGAGTCTTCCTGAATATTAAACTCGTATGAAGGTTCCTGTATCAAAATGAAACCACGTGAATCTCAATATGTATTGTTATTATTTGACTTTAATCTTTTATTTTAGTGTCCTTTAGACTCTCTGTGAGTGATGATGTCGATTTCTGACTGTGAGTCTCTGGTCCTCTTCAGGTCTGAGTCCAGTCTGGATCCTCTGGTTCAGGTCCTGGAGGTTCTGATAACCAGCGAGCTCAACATGAACCAGGCTGCACCAGGTGTGTGTGTGTGTGTGTGTGTGTGTGTGTGTGTGTGTGTGTGTGTGTGTGTGTGTGTGTGTGTGTGTGTGTGTGTGTGTGTGTGTGTGTGTGTGTGTGTGTGTGTGTGTGTGTGTGTGTCTACTGATACTAAGTTTCCTGAATGTTGATTCATTTTTAATAACTGCTGGAGATACAAATCTGACAGAACACATTTTAAAGAGCTTCTTGATCCAAACCCTGAAGGTTGATCAGCTTTAAGTTACTGATCTGAACAGCACCGCTCCTCTTGGCTCACGAACGGTTCACTGAGCGCTGCATCAGTCGGTGTCATGTGAACGTCAGAAGTCTGTTTTGAATGTACTGGACCTATGATCACTCTCAGTTCCTCTAAACACAGCGACGCAGCGTCACGTCTGAAGATGACAAAGGTCAAGACGTCTAGGTAAGATCATGAAGAAGAAGAAGAAGAGTGATCTCTCTGCTTATTAGAGCTGAAAACATGTTCTTTGATCGTTTTGTCCCAGATTTAAATCAAAGCTGCTCGTGACGATTTAAAACCAAACTGGATTTGAGAAGTTTAATAGAAAATCAGGTTAAATCAGAATAAAACATTTTGGGTTTTGGTGCTGAAACTTCATTGTAGAGAAGAAGAAAGATATTTACTGTCCGTCCTACAAAATATTTGACCGGCTTCACCATCACCGCTGTATTTATTCAACACATCACGTTTGAACACATCGCGATAGCGCTATGATTTACGAGTAGAAACCACGCAAGTAAACGCAGCCTCCGATGTAATAAGGTTCTGATTCAGTTGGTTTAGGGTCGTTCCTTCACGACTTGTTGAGGAATCTTTGAAATGACCATATCTGGACTGAGGAGTGACGTAGAGACGCCGTATACGTCTCTGGTAGAGACCTGTCAATCACCTTGTAGCCCCGCCCCTAAATCATCCCCTGCTTTATGGTCTGTTTGACTCTAAATGGAGCATAATGTACTAAATGAACATCATGCTGTATTGAAGAAGACTGTAAACTAGAGATTGAGACCATAAACTCATGTTTACAATGTTTACTGAGGGAATAAATCAAGAGAGAAGTAGAGTCATTTTAGACTAGACTTCTATACAACCAGAGGAGTCGCCCCCTGGTGGACACTAGAGAGAATGCAGAGTTTCGTGAGTCGCTCGTAGATCGTAAATATAAAAACTGATCAGCCGTTCACGATCAACTGAACGCCGTCCCGTTGTATTTAAGTACAATTCTCAGGTACTTTGAGTATTTCCACTTTCTGCTACATTTCACTTCTTACTGCACTAAATTAATCTGACAGCTTCAAATATAATCAACCAATAAATAATGATGTATTATTTATGCATCAATAATATATATCATTACTGTCGGTACTTTAAGTATATTTTGATGACATTTTGAATGCAGTATTTTTGCCACTACAGAGTATTTGTACCCTGTGGTATTGGTACTAGTGAAGTAACTGATCTCAGTGGACTGATGTCACAGAATAAGGTAACGTCAGGTGATTTATTCGTCTTTGTGTCATTCATTAATTCAGCGAGTCGCTCCGACCGAGCGGCAGCTGAAACGATGACATCATCCATCCACACAGTGAAAGATGCAGCAGAGGAGGGAGAGGAGGGGGCGGGGGGGGGGATGTTGCCTCGGTGATATCACTGCCATCGCAGGATTGGCTGGGGGCAACGGTGATGTCACACATCTCCAAGCTGCTCTCCTGAGCTTTGAACTGAGGCTCAGAGACGGACGGAGACTTTAAGTTGTGTCGTTGTTTTTATATGAAGGATAAACGCAAAGAAGAGATGTTTCCTCCGGACTCGTGAGCTTCTCTGTGGAGGAGTCTGACGACGTGAAGCAGAGAGAGAGAGAGAGAGAGAGAGAGAGAGAGAGAGAGAGAGAGAGAGAGAGAGAGAGAGAGAGAGAGAGAGAGAGAGAGAGAGAGAGAGAGAGAGAGAGAGAGAGAGAGAGACTCCTGCAGATCTCAGTGCAGCCGAGCACGTCTTTAAATTAAAGAGTGATAGTCAGAAAAATAAAGGCAGAAACACAGAAGAGGTCTGGACCCCGTTTCCCGCCGAGATGACGTCAGGTTTTTTAGAGGCAGGGTCGGCTGCTGTAGTCGGGACATCTATGAGATCCAGAGCAGGAGGACCCGGGTTTGGTTTTTTAGCGCTGAAGCGTTGCGGAGGTGGCCGAAGGGTTTGAGAGGGCCGACATGGAGCGAGAGGAGGGAGGCCGGGCCGAGGCCGAGCCTCTGAGGGGACGAGACAAGATCCTCTGCTACATTACCATGCAGAGTCCAGGTAGGAGCTCAGACCTGGACCTGGAGCTGTGTAGACCGACACCTGGTGGCAGTCTGCCTCGGCACGGACCACCTGGCTGTTGGTGTCCTGCTGAGCCGTTATGATCAGATGTCGTCATGCGTTTGTTTTTTATATTCAAGGTATTCTATAAAGGAAAGTTGAAATCTAGGAAAGTTCTCTCTCAGATTCTTTGTGCGTAGCAGTGATCTTCTGCTAGAGCAGGACACTCAATTTGTCTCTAACGATTTTATACTGTTACCCTCGTCCGTTTATTGTCATTATTATTATTTATTTACCTTTTTATTTAACCAGATAAGCCAGTTGAGAACCAGTTCTCGTTCACAATGACAATGACGACCTGGCCAAAGAGGCAGCAACAGGAGGCGAGTAGATACAAGACAAAATATTTACAAAAAATCTCAATATGTGCAATAGATTTACAAACAAACCATGTTCCTGGAGAAGCAAATTCAGAAGCAGGTGCAGAGATTATTGTTTGTAATGAGTTATTAAAGGAGGGTGAGGAGTTTTAGCTTCGCATGGAGCAGCAAACTGGAACGAAAAAACATCAGAAAGGCGGTGCGGACTATTTGGAATCGAGCGTAAAAATTACCGTTACCGTTTAAAGATGAGGAGTAGTGAGTGGAGATTTGTGGGAGTTTAACCAACGATGGTTTTATAGATGAACTGATACCAGTGGATTCATCTGCGGGTGTGGAGTGATGGCTACAGTGGGAAAGGGATGGTGGTTTGCTAGATGACGTTTCATTTATTTTGGAGGCGGAGCTGTAGATTACGTCACCATAGTCTAAGATAGGAAGGACTTTCATTTTAACCAGAGTGGGTAAAGGAGGCTTTGTTACGGTACAGAAAACGAATTCTTCATCTGACTTTGTAAACCAGTGTGTTAAAGGTGAGCGAACTGTCGAGCCAGCTACCCAAGTACTTGTAGGAAAAATTGGACAAATTGGACTTGTGATCCATCCAGGGAGGAGATGACGAGACAGCAGGTTGTGGGGACTCTTGGAAACCATACATTTAGTTTTGTTTGTGTTTTAAGAGAAGGCATGTTGGATACTGTTGAAGTTGTTGTCTTCAGGGTCATCAGGGTAATGTTCAGGGACGAGCTGGGTGTGTACAAGATGGTGTCGTCTGCCTACAAACAGATGTGAGAGCCGCCTGCAGCGTGAGCAACGTTGTTCATGTAGATTATGAATAATGTTGTATTTATGTTCTCTGTTTCTCAGATCTGAATACATTTTTTGCAGTTTGAATATTGAAAACTGCTGGGAATTAGTAAGCTTTTAAAATACATTTTGCATGTGACAAATAATTGTAATAAATTTAAACAAATATCAAACCCATATAGTTATTTTTTCTTCTATTTTGTAAAATACTAATTGTCGGACGACAGAGCTTCAATTATAAACTGAAACTGTAGCAGGAGTCAGTTGACCTACGAGGAGATGGAGGAGAAGCTAAATGCAACAGTACTTATTTGGCAATATTTTGGTTTTAAAGAGCTCGAGAGATATTGAGCGTCATCAACGAATACCTTTTCTTGCAAAATGTCCGATGTCATCGGCAACTTCGTCTCAAGTTTATTAACCAGTGGCAAAATGTCTAAAAAGACGTAACTTTGCTTGTTGGGCACCTCAAGGCTACGTACTGTCACCACTGCTGTTTTCCATTTACACAAAATAAAATGTCCACAGCAGTAATATCAAGCTGTTCAGATATGCTGACGATACTGCCCGTGTTATTCTTTTCCTGAAAGACGGTGCCATGCAGGTAACTGGACTTCAGGACTGGTGTCTGGCAACTAAACTGGAAATGAATGTGGCCAAAACAAAGGAACTAGTAATACAAAGAAAACCTTCTCCCCTGTAGTACTCAATAACAGGCCTGTAGGAGAAGTGGAACGTTTAAAGAACTTCGGCCAAATTATTGATCAGACCCGAACTTCTAATGAAAACAGAGGTTTTTTTGTGACCGTGATGTCTCAGGATGTCTTCAGAGGGTCACTGTGACCTCTCAAATTATGACTTTTGGCCATAACTCAACCCACTGCAGTAGTATGGGAATGAAGAGCATAGAAGGACTCTGAAGGTGACGTGAACGTTGTTCTCCCCATGTTCTCCACTGCCACGTGTTTTTTATTTAAAGTGCCCGCTCTTCTCTAAACTGTTTCCAATGATGACTTCTTAGTTCTGAGTAACAGACTATCTGGTGCTAACTGTCAAGTTGACTGCATCAGGGAACACTTGGAATTACATTAGTCAAGCTCTGTTATTATCTATAGAAGGTATTTGCTGCTACCTCCCCTTTTACTCTTTTGTATTCTGTATATTTGTATTGGCGTGTTGTGTGTATTGTATGTACCTTTGCTGTACTTAGGACAAGCCAAAGACACATTTCCACTGAGGTGGTCAATCTATTCTAATCTCAGTATCCGTCTCAGAAATCCAGCATTAGACATTTTAAAGTGTAAACTAAACTCATCAGTGCTCTCTGGTGGACATACATTGTTTCTCAATAACTTTAAACATGAACTGATATATCTGTGACAAGCTAATATTGTCCCTCCTGATGGATCAGTTGCTCCACTTCCTCTAAATCCAGAATGTTTGTGTAGAGAAGTAAAAACTCAGTTGTTAGTGATTGATTCATCTCTCAATTACATTTTTCAATTTCAATAGCTTTATTGGCATGAAAGTTTAGAAACAGTATTGCCTAAGCATCAACAAAATTAAAAATACAATAATGTTAATATACAATAACATTAATATGCAATATCATTAATATAACACCTACATTGATTATTAATTACATACATACTGTGTGTGTGTGTGTGTGTGTGTGTGTGTGTGTGTGTGTGTGTGTGTGTGTGTCACTCACTGTCCCTCAGGTTGTGGCATGTTAAGACATATTGGGCAGCTAGATACTTCCTATCTCCTTCTCCTAGGAGTATTTTTAATTTTGAGTTATTACATGTTTTAAAATCTGAAATTACAGAGTTCAGACAGACAGACAGACACTGACATTAAATGAAATTAAATGAAATCTCTCTGTCGTTGTTGCAGCATTGCCTCCTAAACCGGTCAAGTCTTCAGCTCCAGCAGCTTCCTGCAGCTTCAACAACAGTATTTCTCTGCAGGACGCCGAGTGGTACTGGGGAGACATCTCCAGGTAATGCACACATCCAGGCTAACTGCTGAAACACACGCAATATGTATTAGTAATAATGTTAATATATTAGTTATACTGTTAGTAATGTTGATGTTTTAGTAATACTGTTAGTAATGTTGTTGTTTTAGTAATACTGTTAGTAATGTTATATTCGTAATGTTAATATATTCGTAATAATGTTAGTAATGTTAATATATTAGTAATACTGTTAGTAATGTTAATATATTCGTAATGTTAATATATTTGTAGTAATGTTAATATATTAGTAATAATGTTAATATATTAGTAATAATGTTAATATATTAGTAATAATGTTAGTAATGTTAATATGTTAGTAATAATGTTAGTAATGTTAATATGTTAGTAATAATGTTAGTAATATTAATATATTAATAGTAATGTTAATATATTAGTAGTAATGTTAGTAATATTAATATATTAGTAGTAATGTTAATATATTAGTAATAATCTTAGTAATGTTAATATATTCGTAGTAATGTTAGTAATGCTAATATATTCGTAATAATGTTAGTAATGTTAATACATTCGTAGTAGTGTTAGTAATGTTAATATATTTGTAATAACCTTAGTAATGTTGATATATTAGTAGTAATGTTAATATGTTAGTGATAATGTTAGTAATGTTAATGTTAGTAGTAATGTTAATATATTAGTAGTAATGTTAATATATTCGTAATAATGTTAGTAATGTTAATGCATTCGTAGTAATGTTAGTAATGTTAATATATTAGTAGTAATGTTAATATATTAGTAGTAATGTTAATATGTTAGTAATAATATTAGTAATGTTAATATAGTCATAATAATGTTAGTAATGTTGATATACTAGTAGTAATGTTAATATATTCGTAATAATGTTAGTAATGTTAATATATTAGTAATAATGTTAGTAATGTTAATATATTCGTAATGTCAGTAATGTTAATATATTAGTAGTAATGTTAATATATTCGTAATAATGTTAGTAATGTTAATATATTAGTAATAATGTTAGTAATGTTAATATATTCGTAATGTCAGTAATGTTAATATATTAGTAGTAATGTTAATATATTCGTAATAATGTTAGTAATGTTAATATATTAGTAATAATGTTAATGTATATTTGTTTATCAATAATAATGTAAATATATACGTTTTTATTTGTGTACATTTTGGTATTACTTTTACTGTAACGTTTCTTTTACAATGAAGTAATAGTACTTTCAGTTGTAGCAGTGTTTTTACAGTGTGGTATTGGTACTTTCAGTCTTAACAGAGTATTCTTACAGCGTGGTGTTGGTACTTTCAGTCTTAACAGAGTATTCTTACAGTGTGGTGTTGGTACTTTCAGTCTTAACAGAGTGTTTTTACAGTGTGGTGTTGGTACTTTCAGTCTTAACAGTGTTTTTACAGTGTGGTGTTGGTACTTTCAGTCTTAACAGAGTGTTTTTACAGTGTGGTGTTGGTACTTTCAGTCTTAACAGAGTGTTTTTACAGTGTGGTGTTGGTACTTTCAGTCTTAACAGAGTGTTTTTACAGTGTGGTGTTGGTACTTTCAGTCTTAACAGAGTGTTTTTACAGTGTGGTATTGGTACTTTCAGCGTGGTGTTGGTACTTTCAGTCTTAACAGAGTGTTTTTACAGTGTGGTGTTGGTACTTTCACTCTTAACAGAGTGTTTTTACAGTGTGGTATTGGTACTTTCAGCGTGGTGTTGGTACTTTCACTCTTAACAGAGTGTTTTTACAGTGTGGTGTTGATCCGGAGTGCTTGATGTTCTGGTGTGTTCTCTGTTTAGAGAGGAGGTGAATGAGAAGCTCAGAGACACAGCTGACGGTACGTTCCTGGTTCGAGACGCCTCCACTAAGATGCACGGAGATTACACTCTGACTCTGAGGTAAACCAAGATTTATTTATTTCATTTGAATATTTATCCATTCTGTTTTCTTTCATTCTTTAATGATGTATTTTTATTAATTTGTTATTGACAGACTGACTGACTGACGGAAATTGCTGATCTTGTCACACGATGGTCGCTTTTACTTTGAAGTCAGTTTTTGCGCGTGAGGCTAAAGTGACCGTTACTTCACTTGTTTCACTCTCTCCAGGCTCTTTCCTGTCTACTAGTTCCCTCCAGAAACAAAAGACAAACTATTGTCTGCTGGTTTGGTTTAACAGACTAATGTTCTCTGACCACCTTTAGGAAAGGAGGCAACAACAAGCTGATAAAGATCTTTCATCGGGAGGGAAAGTACGGCTTCTCAGACCCGTTGACCTTCAGCTCAGTGGTGGAGCTCATCAACCATTACCGACACGAGTCCCTCGCCCAGTACAACCCCAAACTGGATGTCAAGCTGCTGTACCCGGTCTCCAAGCACCAGCAGGTCCGTACACGGCCTGAAGTCATTGACAGGTGGTGCGTCAGCTCATCAGGCGTCTGATTGGACATGTTGTTGTTGTTCAGGACCAGGTGGTGAAGGAGGACAGTATTGAAGCTGTGGGGAAGAAGCTCCACGAGTATCACCTGCAGTTCCAGGAGAAGAATCGAGAGTACGACAGGCTGTACGAGGAGTACACCAGAACCTCGCAGGTACACGACCACACAGCCGCAGTACACAATGCACTACAATACACTACGATACACTACATTACACTACACTACACTACGATACACTACACTACACTACGGTACACTACATTACATTACAATGCACTACGATACAATACTATACTCTACACTACACTACACTACGATACACTACATTACATTACAATGCACTACGATACAATACTATACACTACACTACACTACACTACGATACACTACATTACACTACACTACACTACACTACGGTACACTACATTACATTACAATGCACTACGATACAATACTATACACTACACTACACTACACTACGATACACTACATTACACTACACTACACTACGATACACTACATTACACTACACTACACTACGGTACACTACATTACATTACAATGCACTACGATACAATACTATACACTACACTACACTACGATACACTACATTACACTACACTACACTACGATACACTACATTACATTACAATGCACTACGATACAATACTATACACTACACTACACTACGATACACTACATTACGGTACACTACATTACATTACAATGCACTACGATACAATACTATACACTACACTACACTACGATACACTACATTACGGTACACTACATTACATTACAATGCACTACGATACAATACTATACACTACACTACACTACACTACGATACACTACATTACACTACACTACACTATGGTACACTACATTACATTACAATGCACTACGATACAATACTATACACTACACTACACTACACTAACATTACACTACACTACACTATGGTACACTACATTACATTACAATGCACTACGATACAATACTATACACTACACTACACTACACTACGATACACTACATTACACTACACTACACTATGGTACACTACATTACATTACAATGCACTACGATACAATACTATACACTACACTACACTACGATACACTACATTACACTACACTACACTACGATACACTACATTACACTACACTACACTACGATACACTACATTACATTACAATGCACTACGATACAATACTATACTCTACACTACGATACACTACACTACGATACACTACATTACATTACAATGCACTACGATACACTACGATACACTACATTACACTACACTACACTACGATACACTACATTACATTACAATGCACTACGATACAATACTATGCTCTACACTACACTACACTACACTACATTACATTACAATGCACTACGATACAATACTATACTCTACACTACACTACGATACACTACATTACACTACACTACGGTACACTACATTACATTACAATGCACTACGATACAATACTATACACTACACTACACTACGATACACTACATTACATTACGATACACTACATTACATTACAATGCACTACGATACAATACTATACACTACGATACACTACACTACGATACACTACATTACATTACAATGCACTACGATACAATACTATACTCTACACTACACTACACTACGATACACTACATTACACTACACTACATTACATTGCAATGCACTACGATACAATACTATACACTACACTACGATACACTACACTACACTACGGTACACTACATCACACTACGATACAATACTATACACTACATTACACTACACTACACTACGGTACACTACATTACATTACAATGCACTACGATACAATACTATACACTACATTACACTACACTACATTACACTACATTACACTACGATACAATACGATACACTATATTACATTACAATGCACTACGATACAATACTATACACTACATTACATTACGATCCGATACACTAAGATGCACTACGATACTCTATTATACAATACAATATGATGTAATACGATAGATGACATAACGATACTCTCCTCCTCATCCTCCTCCTGCAGGAGATCCAGATGAAGAGGACGGCCATCGAGGCGTTCAATGAGACCATAAAGATCTTCGAGGAGCAGTGTCAGACTCAGGAGCGCTTCAGCAAAGAGTACATTGAGAAGTTTCGCAGAGAGGGCAACGACAAGGAGATCCAGAGGTAGGGCTGTTGCCACGGTAACTGTGACGGAGACCTTTTTTAAAACACACACACACACACACACACACACACACACACACACACACACACACACACACACACACACCACGTGAAGGAGCCCTTGTTGCCATGGCACCAGAACCTGCAGGAAGAAACCACCTGCTGGTAAATTTAGGGTAATATTTAACCTCATAGATAAAATTGTAGAAAAGTTTTATGAGTGTTTCTTTTAGAAGTTTAAACAGAAGTTTAAGGCCATGAAACCTATATTTACATATTTCAATGTGAAATAAGTTTATCTTCAGTGCCCTTTTAAAGATCCTGTAAGTCATTATGAGTAACTTTAGCAAAATTGACTTAGCATCACATTATGATAACTTAGCATCTCATTATGATAACTTAGCATCTCATTATGATAACTTAACATCTCATTATAACTTATCATCACATTATGATAACTTAGCATCTCATTATGATAACTTAGCATCTCATTATGATAACTTAGTATCTCATAATGATGACTTAGCATCTCATAATGATGACTTAGCATCTCATTATGATAACTTAGCATCACATTATGATAACTTAGCATCTCATAATAATGACTTAGCATCTCATTATGATAACTTAGTATCTCATTATGATAACTTAGTATCTCATAATGATAACTTAGTATCTCATAATGATGACTTAGCATCTCACAATAATGACTTAGCATCTCACAATAATGACTTAGCATCTCATAATAATGACTTAGCATCTCATTTTAATGACTTGGCATCTTTATTTTTTCCTCACAGTGGTGGAAATGGACTTCCATAGTAAACAGTAGCTAATGACGACTAAAACACATGAAGAGTGTGAATGATGAGGAGGTGTGACTGTCTTCAGGTGTGAAGATGAGAACGTTTGGGTGGTTTAAAGTTCCCTTCTCTCTCTCTGTCTTTTTATAGGATCATGGAGAACTACGACAAGCTGAAGTCTCGGATCAGTGAGATCGTGGACAGTAAGCGTCACCTGGAGGTGGACCTGAAGAAACAGGCGGCGGACTACAGAGAGATCGACAAGAAGATGAACAGCATCAAACCGGACCTGATCCAGCTCCGCAAGACCAGGGACCAGTACCTCATGTGAGATCCGCTCTCGCTCAAGAGACACCGGGAAGACGTGTGGTACAACGCAGTATTCATACTAACCGCTGTGTACTCTTGTGTACTCAGGTGGCTGACTCAGAAGGGAGTCCGTCAGAGGAAACTGAACGAGTGGCTCGGCCTGAAGAACGAAACCACAGAGGAGTAAGTTTAAGTCTCTCCTTTTAAACCTGTAAACTCGGAGCAGTCTGCTCTTTAGCCACAACAGTAATCAGTAATGTTAGCATCCCTAGCTTGTGTTTGTCCCTTGCTAACCTGTCCCCCCCCCTCCCCCCTCAGTGAGTACAGCATGGTGGAGGATGAGGAGGACCTTCCTCACCACGACGAGCGTCTGTGGCGTTTAGGAAACATCAACCGGCTTCAGGCCGAGTCTCTGCTCCGCGGGAAGAGAGACGGGACCTTCCTGGTCCGAGACAGCAGCAAGCCGGGCTGCTACGCCTGCTCCGTGGTGTAAGTCTCACCCGTTTACACACCTGTTTACACACCTGTTTACCTGTTTACCTGTTTACACACTCATTTACACACTCGTTTACACACTTGTTTACACACCTGTTTACACACCCGTTTACACACCCGTTTACACACCTGTTTACACACTCGTTTACACACTCGTTTACACACTCGTTTACACACCTGTTTACACACCTGTTTATACACCTGTTTACACACTCGTTTACACACTCGTTTACACACCTGTTTACACACCTGTTTACACACCTGTTTATACACCTGTTTATACACCTGTTTATACACCTGTTTACCTGTTTATACACCTGTTTATACACCTGTTTATACACCTGTTTACCTGTTTATACACCTGTTTATACACCCGTTTATACACCTGTTTATACACCTGTTTACCTGTTTACACACCCGTTTATACACCTGTTTATACACCTGTTTACCCGTTTATACACCCGTTTATACACCTAGTTGTATTTACTACTTATTTACCTTATTTATCTCCATAATTATTTATCTACCTATTTATCTACCTGTTTATATAGGTGTTATATTTAGGTTTATATAGGTTTTATATAATTTTTGACATACGTTTTTCACTATGTACCAAATCTTTTACCAATTTATCTATTCAACTATTTACCTGGTTATAAATCGTTTTTAACCTAATTATCTACCTGTTGATATAACCCATGAATTATTCACCTCTTTTCTTCCCCCCCCCCCCCCCCACAGTGTGGAAGGAGAGGTGAAGCACTGCGTCATCAACAAGACGGTCACCGGCTTCGGCTTCGCTGAGCCCTACAACCTGTACGGCTCTCTGAAGGAGCTGGTTCTTCACTACCAGCACACCTCGCTGGTCCAACACAACGACTCGCTGAACGTCACGCTGGCCTTCCCCGTCTACAGCCAGCAGAGACGGTGACCCCGACCGCCCCAAACCGCCACTCGCACACAAGTACGGTCCGCTTACTGAGACCGATGCTTCGTCACGGGGAACATTAGGGTCTAGTGTTTTATTGTGAAAGTCTTCACGAGGAGCGTTTACTTCCTGCGTAAAAGTAAAAAAGACACCAGTTAAGTTTTATTCTCGTCAAAGACGGAGAACAAAAACACACGTGAGGTCAGAATCACAAGAGGCGTTCAGGGACCCTCAAAGAAAATTGGACCCACTGAAACCAGTCTGATTCATGAACCGTGTTTTATCTTCATGACTCTGACGAGAAGCTTCATGTCGACGGCGTCACGCCTCTGAATGCAGCGTTTATCATATTAGTAATAATCAATAAGACAACGTGATTAACATGACATCATGTTTACATGTTCACTAGTGATCACATGACCGAGGAGGAGGAGGAGGAGGAGGAAGAGGAAGAGGTTTGTTTTACTAGAACGGGCAGAAGTTTTTAGGCTGAACAGATGAACTAAACTCTCGTCTTCCTCCTACTTCTTCTCCTCCTCCTCTTCCTCCTACTTCTTCTTCTCCTCTTCTTCTCCTCCTCCTCATCCTCATCCTTCTTTTCCTCCTACTTCCTCCTCTTCTTCCTCCTCCTCCTCCTCCTCTGTGTGTTGGTGTTGATAAACCAGCTCAGAGTCTCTGAGATCTTCTCATTAGTTTGATCTCTTTACGGTCTGATATTGTTTTAAAGTAATAAAACTGAAACTCAAACATTATATTTTAATACAAGGATTTGAGATCCTGAACATGTGAGGTGCGTTCAGGTTCCACCTCGCTCACTCACGACGCGGTGACCAACCCGGGAGAAACGGAGGTTCTGAACTGTGGAACGCGACTCCTCTAAACCAACCGAGCAGAACCACGACAATGATGATGATGATGATGATGTTGATGTCAAAGACAAAATGGAGGACAATCTTGCATAAACACTGTGAGTGACTGAACGAGGTTTGAAATGATTTTATACATCAGGAGAAAAAAAAAAGAAACAAGAAACCTGCATCATCAAAGACTCCCCCCCCCCCCCCCCCCCCCCCCTCCCCCCCCAGTTAACCCCATCAGTGTTTTTTCCAGGTCCACTTCCTTCAGGTTTGTTGTGGTTTTGTTTCATTATTGCCGAGCGGACGGATTTAAGTCTTTCCTGTTTTTAATAAATGTCCGTCAGCACAAAGATCCACTCGTCCTGGATCCTCCTGGATCCACTTTAGAGGGTTTTTCTGCTCCAGTCTCAAGGACTCTTGGACAAAACGGTTTTCAAGGATTTAATGTTTTCCTCTTTGAACCAGGAGACAGAACTCTGAACGGGTCCAAAAGGATTTCAATCAAAAGGTTTCACATTCGTTTGTAAATGTCCTGAATTCCTTCAAGCTCTTCTTTTAATTCTTATTCCTCAGAAGTCCTGTTTCCTTTCTTTTGTTTCATTCATCATGACTTTGAAACCAAACTAGTGAACTGAGACGATGAAGATGAGATGTTTAAGAATAAAATGGTCTGAAGACTTCAGTGTGTGTGTGTGTGTGTGTGTGTGTGTGTGTGTGTGTGTGTGTGTGTGTGTGTGTGTGTGTGTGTGTGTGTGTGTGTGTGTGTGTGTGTGTGTGTGTGTGTGTGTGTGTGTGTGTGTGTGTGTGTGTGTGTGTGTGTGTGTGTGTGTGTGTGAGAGAGAGAGAGAGAGAGAGAGAGGAGAGAGAGAGAGAGAGAGAGAGAGAGAGAGAGAGAGAGAGAGAGAGAGAGACGAGAGAGAGAGAGAGAGAGAGAGAGAGAGAGAGAGAGAGAGAGAGAGAGAGCGCGCGCTTAAGTTAATATTTTGTAAATAATTACACAACCAAATAGTTCTGCAGAAAAACGATTCATACACAAAACTAAATGTTGTTACCAAACATGAATTCAGTCATTTGTTAATATCAAAAGAACTTAACTCCAAAACGCTACAGTAAAATTAACTTTTAATAGAATATGATTTATAAACTAACTTAAAAATGGTCCTAATATTGAGCCCTGAGGAACTCCAGACGTACGTTTGATTTTTTTATTTCAGTTTGTGTCGATAACTGTAGTGTATTCTCAGTTTTACGTGATAAACAGTACAAAGTCTAAAATATAGTACAATAAAAAGAAAAAGTTGTGTTCTAAAAGTTAAAGTACAAACGAGTAAACAAACAAACATCTCAAGCTACAGTTTTCTTCTTAAAGTTTCAGTTTTTTTCGCATCACTGCATTGATTTTGAAATGTTAAATTCCTTTCAGGCACTATTTTTGTTTTATTTTACATGATACTTTGTGATTTTGCTTTAATAACTCATCTGAGGATCATACATATTTATTTTTATGATTATTGATATCCATTTATCCCCCTAAGAGTTATTGGCTGGGATTCTTAAATGTCTCTGATATTAGATGTATCAAAAGAAACATGTTTCAGTTTGGGGACCAGCTCATAAGAGATCTCACTTTGTAACTTCTCAAAACTTAACAATGATCAATCATTACATTTCTATAACTGTGTTGTAAATCAGATCAGAATATTCCAGGTTTGTTTTTTCTCTTGAGCTTAATTATATTATCCTAATTCCATAAAATACATAAATACACTTTTTTTTCTGTATCAGAAATTGTTCTTCTTTCATCGCTTTGCTTTTCACTTTTCAAAACTGAAGACAATAAAAAGCACCAGGATCTTAAAATGGTTTTATTCTGTTATTTTGATTTATTGGAAATTCATGTCCAGAATTTAAGTAAAGAATACATAGAATAGTCGAGCCACGCCCCCTCATTAACATATGGGGAAAAGAAATACAGAATTTAATGAAGCAGAAATAAACATAACCAAAATAAAAATATAAATGTTATTTATTTTTTCAAATTAACCTGCACAATTATTTGATAATTGAGACATTTTTTTCTACATATATTATTTTATGTATTTATTTATTTATTACAACATCAGATTTTGGCCTCCATAAATGGGAAGATCGCCCGTCTGGAAAAATATTTTTAGTGTTTTTATTTTTTTTTTAGTGAAGTGTTCTAAATGCAATATTCAGATAATTTATATATGATCAAACAACGATTATCTATGTAAAGATAGTCCAGGTTAAAAGGTTAATTTATTGTCATTCAACAACACGGTTGTGCAACAAAATGAAGTTTGTAATCTCATTTTGCTACATAAGAAAAAACACAAAGTTACATTTAATCACATGTGGAGGATGAATTGATGAGTCTTTAAAGTCTGGTGGTCGACAGCTGATGCTTCTCTCTTTGAGGGCAGCAGGTGTCTTAATATCTCTTGAGCTCTGCAGGCACCTCTTGTCACCAATATCACCGATACGTCATCAATGATGTTCTGGTTTTAATCTGGTTTCTCTTGCTCCTCTGGAAAAGTTAACAAGAATTTAAGAACTACAGAATATACTTGTGTATTATTATCCTAATAATAATTCTTCAGTCATGCTAGCGGCTCTATGAGGCTGAACTTTAAGCTAAATGCTAACGTCAGTATGCTAACATGTTGATGTTTAGCAGGTTATCTTAGTTTAGCTTGTTAGCATTTTAACATTTACTAATTTTGTTATAAACGTCATGGTGACGGCAGGTAAAAAGTCAGTGTCACCAAAAAATATAGTTTATATATAGAAATCTAACATGACTATCTGTGCGTCACACTGGATGAGACGTGTTACTATATAAATATAATATAAATACATTACTACTGTAATAATATAAATACATTACTACTATAATAATATAAATACATTACTACTATAATAATATAAATACATTACTACTGTAATAATATAAATACTTTACTACTATAATATAAATACATTACTACTATAATAATATAAATACATTACTACTGTAATAATATAAATACTTTACTACTATAATAATATAAATACATTACTACTATAATAATATAAATACATACATTACTACTATAATAATATAAATAAGTACATTACCACTATAATAATATAAATACATACATTACTACTATAATATAAATACATTATTACTATAATATAAATAAATGCATCACCACAATAATATAAATACATTACTACTATAATATAAATAAGTACATTACTACTATAATATAAATAAATACATCACAATAATATAAATACATTACTACTATAATATAAATAAGTACATTACTACTATAATATAAATAAATACATCACCACTATAATATAAATACATTACTACTATAATATAAATAAATACATTACTACTATAATATAATATAAATAAATACATTACCACTATAATATAAATACATTACTACTATAATATAGTATAAATAAATACATTACTACTATAATAATATAAATAAATACATTACCATTATAATAATATAAATACATTACTACTATAATAATATAAATAAATACATTACTACTGTAATATAAATAAATACATTATCACTATAATATAAATACATTACTACTATAATAATATAAATAAATACATTACCATTATAATAATATAAATACATTACTACTATAATAATATAAATAAATACATTACTACTGTAATATAAATAAATACATTATCACTATAATATAAATACATTACTACTATAATATAAATACATTACTACTATAATAATATAATATAAATAAATCAGCTGACAAAAGAATTTTCCCAAATGGTCGCTTTATTAAACATTATTTCAGACCACATTCCAAAACAAAAAATAGAAAATGACAAATTTGAGAAAATAATAACAGTTTTGTAATATAGTAATAGTAATATAAATGTATTTATCATGCTTGTTTTTTTTAAACTAACTTTAATCTTTAACTCAGTTCCAGTGCTTTCTTAATATTTATTTAGTGAGTGTTTGTTAAACCAAATCAAGAAAATGTTCTATATTATAGAATTATGTCAAACAGTTTTTGTAGACTATGATTTTGAACTAGAACACACATAATAGAGGCTTATATTTGATCAGAAGGGGATCATGGGAGTTCAGGTGAACGTGATCAGGTACTCGGGGTACGCCTGGATGTCGTTGAAGACTACAAACATGGTTGGATTGCTACTGTCGTCTGAAACACTGTCGTACAGGTCTGCGGTGTTCTTGGAGGGCGGCGTGATCAAGCCAGGTTTTCCTTTGGTGAAGTCTCCCACCAGGACCCTGGACAGGTACATGCGCTTCTGGCCGTTGGGGTCGGCTTGTGCGTAGCCCTGAGAGTAGAGCGGGTCCACCGCGAAGTACGAGCCGTTACCAAACATCGCTCCTGTGGAACACAACAGAGGAACTAGTGCATTAATACAACGCCCCACCCTCTGTCTTCTGTTCACTACACTGTTCAAATCTCACAGCTGACCAAGACAGAAGACTGAGGATGATTTAAAGTATATGAATACAAATATGTATTCCCCAGGAGAATTTTATTTTAAAATGTAGCATTCTTTTGTACTCTGAGAAGAACATTAAGTGATAAGACATTTACTTTAAGCAAAAAACGAATTTATTATACAGTTATTAATCAGTCTTTCAGCTCTAGTTGAACAGCTGACTAGTTAGCTTCTTTTCTTTTTTTTAAATCAATATTATTATTATTATTAACCTTTATTTAGAGAAAATCCATTGAGACCGAGGTTTCATTTTCAAAAGTTTTAGTCATATAAAAACAAAGATAGCAAGAGAAGCGAGAACCATCGCCTCTACAAATTAAAGTGATTCATTTTCATTGAACCCTGTTACTGTATGGCTTAATATTAATGGACTTCCACAGTTACTGTAAAGCTGTTAGAGTTGCAGTCTATCTTCTATTTTCAATTAATACGCATTCAATCCCGTTCAATTATTTAAATTAAAATGATGATCTACTCTAAGGTAGCTTATCAAGAGTAAAATAATAGCTGTACGAACGTTAACAGTCGACAAAGTTCCGCATGCAGTGGACGTTATCCTTAACCCAGAAAGTCTGAACTGTAACAGAACATAACGGAACTTAAACTGTAACGGAACATAATGGAACTTAAACTGTAATGGAACATAAACTGTAACAGAACATAACGGAACTTAAACTGTAACGGAACATAAAGTGTAACAGAACATAACGGAACTTAAACTGTAACGGACCATAAAGTGTAACAGAACATAACTGAACTTAAACTGTAACAGAACATAACGGAACTTAAACTGTAACAGACCATAAAGTGTAACAGAACATAACAGAACTTAAACTGTAACAGAACATAACAGAACTTAAACTGTAACGGAACATAACGGAACTTAAACTGTAACGGAACATAAACTGTAACAGAACATAACGGAACTTAAAATGTAACGGAACATAACGGAACTTAAACTGTAACGGAACATAACGGAACTTAAACTGTAACGGAACATAACAGAACGAACTGTAACGGAGGGAAATGAAGACGTGTAGACATCTTAACGCTGATTGGCCAAAACTCGACACGTCACATCAAAGATGTTTTATTGTAAAGATCACGACATCACCTCTTCTCGTCTCACTCCAATCTGAGAAATGCTGGCTGGGCAGTTGATCCCCCCACCCCCCCAAAAAAACTCTATGGATCTACACAATTCACGTGGATGACATATTTTGATTCAAAACGGCGGATTTCGCTGAAAAGCTACAAGTTTGCAGGTATGATGATGGTTACTAGTATTTACAGCTTACAGACAACAGAAAGTATTTGACATACAGTACAGGAACGACAGAGCAGTTGAATGATGTGTTGAAACTGATTATATTTTTTTGTAAGTTTACTTTCGTCACTATGCAGCTCTGGTATTTAGTATGTACCCGTTGACGTATTGAATAGTATTTGAAGTATTCTGTGTGTACCGTGTGCTCCTGCGTAGCTGCGGTTGAAGCCCTGTTTGTTGATGAGGTCGATGGATGTAGCCGCGGTGCCGTGGAACAGTAGCCTCTCGTTCTTTGTGTGTTTGTTCTTCACCTCCAGCCGTCTCTTCATCAGCTGGTAGCTCTGCCACAGCGTCGGGTTCTGGACTCGTTCAACCTGGCGACACAAGTCACGACTCGTTTTACATTCTCACTGTGTTGCTCGTGTTAAGACAAGATCATCCTTTATTCATCCCACAGCAGCATTATTATATATATATATATATATATATATATATATATATATATATATATCATATCTCGTGATACCGTTACACTCCCTTGCACATCCTTTCTGTTTCTATATTTAAATACACTTGCCACTTTTCCAATATACTTGTTTTAAAGTACTGATTGTTTGTCTACCATATTCTATTGTACATTTTAATATGTTTCTATTTTTAAATTATATCTTGATTATTGCACTGTGTTCATTGTTTGTTGTTATGCACCATTCACCAAGTCATATTCCTTGTATGTGTAACGTACTTTGCAATAAACGGTTCTGATTCTGATTGTTAAAATACTTTGTCATCAATACTATGTAGTCATAACTTATGTATATTCATTTTGTGTTCTCTTTAATATTGTGAAATTATAATATGTGGAGGCTTCAGATAAACCCAGTAGGTTTTCTGCCTCTTCCTGCACTGTGATATCAATTCTGTAAACTAAATTAAAACCAAAAAAGGGGGATAGTGCAACAACAAGGGGCATCAGTAAAAATAAAAAAAAATACAAATAAGAACAAATAAGAACATACACTGACGATGTTGGCAGTCAGACCGGTCTTTTTTAGTTCTGTCTTCACTTCTTTGTATTCTTTGGATTTTGCAGACAGAGGAAACAGCTGGAGGAGGTCTCCTTTCATGTCGTCCCAATGTGACGGCAGGGCAGTGTCATCTGCAAAGAGAGTAATATAATAGTACGTTATACAATAGTATGTATGCATAATAGTATGTATGCATAATAGTAGGTATTTGTAATAGTACGTATAACAGTAGGTATGTAGAACAGTAGGTATGTATAATAGTTGGTATGTATAATACGTATGTATAGTAGGTATGTGTAACAGTAGGTATGTATAATAGTAGGTATGTATAATAGTTGGTATGTATAATACATATGTATAGTACGTATGTATAATAGTAGGTATGTGTAACAGTAGGTATGTATAATAGTAGGTATGTATAATAGTAGGTATTGTTAAGAGATTGTAGAAAAATATGAAAGCAAAAAAGTATAGCCATCACAACATATAGCTTGTTTGCTTTTTATAACCATCACAACATCTAACTTGTTTACACTTATTATAACCATAATCAAATATAAACTGTTTTATTTCATATTAGATGTGATTTAACATAAACTCTTTTATTTCATATTAGATGTGATTTAACATAAACTCTTTTATTTCATGATAGAAGTGATAGAAACATTTAGCCTGCTTAGACTCTTTCATGTAACAAGGTCACTTGAGCCTCGTATAGTTCTTTGGTTCCATCTGGACCAAACCAGTCAGAACCAGTTCCATTCTGTTGCTGACTCTGCTCCAAGATGTCTCCTGTATTTGTGAAGCATGTGATTAGAGGAGGTACAGCCTCAGAGGAGCAGGAAAACTGAGAGATTGGGCTTTTTCCCCAGCGTAGAGACTGGGAGAGACTTCTTGAATAGACCCTTAGGGGTCTCACCCCCTCAGAGGGGAACAGAAGACCCTTCTGCTGTCTAACCCACTCAGAGATGGGAGAGAAGACAGCATGAAAAAAAGACAAAAGAAAGAAAACCTCAAAAGCGAGAGCTGACTAAGAGAGACTGTTTCATTGCATTGAAATTGTTCTCTGTGATTGCTTTGGAAAAACTTTAATAAAACCACAGCCTTACCATTTGTAAGAGACTGGATCCAAACTGAAGACTGTCTGTTTTTTTAGATTAAGTTACCCTCTTCCCTGTCCGTTAACTGTGTGATACAGAGGTGACAACCGACTCTACCAGAGGAGCTTTAAGGTGAGTTCTCTGGGTGAAGACTTGGCAGAATTAGTCATAAATGGTGAAAATGTTCACAATAGGCGATAGTAAAGTACAGACGTTCTACATAACTATTCATACTGGGTGTTAGGGTTACATCCTACTGAGGGCGCCTAGGGCGTAGCCGTACAACATTCTCATTAATTCTGAAAATCCTAACGATTTAGCTACAGGGTGAGATAAAAGGCTACGGTATTGTTCTGATACCGCCATGAGGAAACCAACTCAAGGGGGAAGGACAGCCGTAAGAAGTGACCACCGTGTTAGGTCCACAAGCCTGTCCCGCTTTCCCCGGGATGGGATCCGTTCACGCTTCAGTATGTATAACAGTAGGTATGTATAACAGTAGATATGTATAACAGTAGGTATGTATAATAGTAGGTATGCATTATAGTACATGTGCATAATATTACGTATGCATAATTGTACGTATGTATAACAGTGGGTATGTATAATAGTAGGTATGTATAATAGTATGTATATATAATATGTATATATAATAGTATGTATTTATAATAGTAGGTACGTACAATAGTAGGTATACATAATAGTACGTACAATAGTAGTGAGTAAATATGAATATATTAATATAAATATTAAGTGTATAAGAAGAAATACCAGGTCAAAATAGAAAAGTAAGAGTAAAAATAGTTAAATTAATTCAGCTAAAATAGAAAAAGTAATTTACAACATAAGAAACAAAACAATTAAAAATATTAAATGTATGAAGTCATATCACTGTTGTACGGCTTTAACTTTGTGTGAACTTCAAAGTAATTTAAAGTGGATCTCTAATTTTTTGACTATTTTCTAATCAGCTGTAAAATTTGACTTGAACATGAAAATGAAAGAGGTCAAACATGTTTTTACTAATGTGATGTGAACCATGGTGCTATCTGTTATAATGACATTCAAAAACACAAAAGCTTGAAGATAATTTGAACGTTTACTTTGAGACTCAACTCAACCAATCAGATTCTATGTAGGTCCTCAGAAGGTCTACCAATTTAGTTGTCATCGTGCTCGTTTAACATGTTCATGTAAAAACATGTTCTTATATCCTGTAGCGCTCCTTCAACTCACCTTTCACCTCTTTTCTCAGAAGCTCCACCTCTTGACGCCCATTCGCCGATGCTGCCTTTCTACACATGACTTCAGCGAAGTACTTTTCGTTGTTGATCTTGATCTTCACGGTCTGCTGTTTCTTCTCCAGAGCCTCCTCCAGGTCCAGGTTGGTATAAATGTCGAAGGGTGTCATCGCCCCGCTTTGGCTTTGGTACTGCCACTCCACCAGTCCGCTCAGCAGCAGGGCTCTGCTCTTCAAGTTCTCCGTCCTCTCCACCTTGTGGATGATTTCCCTGATGGTCAGAAACCCCCCCCCCCACACACGTTTATAGGAATATGCTAACATTTGGTATTTTCTTTTGTTCTCCTGCATGAATTGATTTGCCGACCTGACTGCAGACTCGGCGGTGTAGACATCTCTGGTCAGACCCTCCAGGAGGATGTTGGGCTCCTGGTCATCCAGCCCTCGGTTCAGACGGATGCTGACCGTCAGTTTCCTCTGCAGGGCCCTCAGGTGGTCCATGTCGGCCTGCGACAGCTTGCTGATGTACTGGTCCGTGATTGTTCTCTCCGCCTGCTCGGCCACAATCAGCTCCTGGATCCTTTTCTTAGCCTGACTCACGGCCTGCGAGTAACGGGGGTGTGGAGTTTAGTTTACGAGCATATTTCATATTGTGACCTCTCTCACATGAATGATAACAGTGAATAACTGGAGGTTCACCATGTCGTTGTCGGCACACAGCTGAAACACCGTGGGTTCAAACTCCTCTCTCTCCAGAACCAGGCCTTCGGTAGGGGGTCGCTCATCCCCAAGTCCCAGGAAGAACGACGTGACGCTGCCTGAAAATGACGTGACGCTGTCTGAAACAACGTAAAGCCAGACAGTGAGTTGCATTCCAGCGGTATGTGAGACATGTTGGTGATTAACTGGAGTTTCTGCTTTACTGAGACGCTTAAAGGATGATGAGCTGTATTGTTCTCATAGTCAACAAGTTCAACAGTTACTCTGTCCTCCAGACACCAAATGTGGGTTAATCCGCTGCTGAAAATAGTCCCCAACATATGCACTATTTCCTCCTGTTTGTTTGATGACAAACTACAGTAACAAGCTGTTTTAGGAAATTATATGAAGAGATGTATTTGTGTTTTTAAAGATTTACGTCTTCAGTAGGAACAAATAAGTTTGGAGTCAGACACTGTTGACAGACAGACCAACACATTGTTGTTTTGAGTTTTGTTAAATACAGCAATGAGAAAAAAACAGACTAAACGCCAGAATGATCCTATAAGAAACAAATTACAAAACAAACAGGAAGAAATAATCCCATCGAGAGTCTTTGGACTTCACGGATTACCTTTGAACTTGGCGAAGGCGCCCTTCTCCTCCACCTCCTCCCCCTCTCTCTTCTTCATGCTCTTGTGAAACTCCCTCATCATGACCGCCTGGAAGATCAGGATCTTCACGCTGTGAACAAACCTCGGATGCTTCTTCCTCACAAAGTCCACCACGGCGTTCACCATGCTGTCCGCCACCGCCGACGGGTTGACCCCTCCCTGACCTGACGGGACGGACGAGGACGGGTGATGATGGTTATGATGATGACAAGAGGATCGGAATGGTATGTGAAACTTGATGGTTTACTAATGAGTCGGACCACGTCATAGTACAAGAAGTCAAAAAATGTCATGAAAAAAGTCATAGTATAGTAAGTCAAAAAAAGTCATAGTATAGTATGTCAAAAATTATCACAAAAAAGACATCATAATATAGTATGTCAAAAAATGTCATGGAAAAAAGTCATAGTATAGTACAGGGTTATTCAATTAAACTTCCAAAAGGTCCAGATTGAGAAAATCTCCTCGTGCAAAGGTCCGGAACATTTCGAACCTTTGAACAAGGAGTTTTTCTCAATCTGGACCTTTTGGAAGTTTAATTTAATACCCCTGGTATAGTATGTTGAAAAATGTCATGAAAAAAAAGTCATAGTATAGTATGTCGAGAAATGATATGTAAAAACTCATCGTAGAGTATGTCATTCAAAAGTCAATGTATAGTTGATCAGTCTGGTTGCTTGGCTGTTGTTGTGTTTTCTCTCTCTAGGGATGCAGACCTGCCTGGAGAGTAATCAGCAGCATGGGACAAACCTGGGCCTGGTGTGCCACATGCATCAAAGTTCTAGCAGCAACAGTCCTTTGTGATTATTTTGTTGTTAATAAATCACTTCATTAATCAATATTCCTGTGTTTCTCCTGATTTTGTAAAGTCATAGTATAGTATGTCCGCCAATTAGTTGCTGTCCTATCCGGACCCGGACGTATAACTGATGGATAATTGAGAATTATACATTTTGGCGGAATGCTTCTATTTTACCCTGCACAGCTTTTCTAGTCTTTACGGCACTCATTCAGCAGTCCAGGAAATACACCGACCAATTACATGCGTTGTAAATCATCTCACGTGACGCTACTCAGCCAATCGAATCGTGAGCCGAGTGAGATTTGCACACAGACAGAAGAGAGACGGGGAGAGGGAGAGGGAGAGAGCAGTGGGAGAAGTGAGTGAGTCGGAGAATCAGTTTAACATGGCGTCTCTAAAAAGAGAGAAGTGGACCACGAAAACAGAGCTTTTAACAAAGAATGTACGGACTCTTATTTGATCATTCTTCCTTTCCTATGTCGAAAAATGTCATATTATAGTATGTCATAAAAAGTCATATTATAGTATGCCGAAAAAAGTCATATTATAGTATGTCATAAAAAGTCATATTATAGTATGCCGAAAAAAGTCATATTATAGTATGTCATAAAAAGTCATATTATAGTATGCCGAAAAAAGTCATATTATAGTATGTCATAAAAAGTCATATTATAGTATGTCATAAAAAGTCATAGTTTAGTATGTCATAAAAAGTCATATTATAGTATGTCATAAAAAGTCATATTATAGTATGTCATAAAAAGTCATATTATAGTATGTCGAAAAAAGTCATATTATAGTATGTCATAAAAAGTCATATTATAGTACGTCATAAAAAGTCATAGTATAGTATGTCATAAAAAGTCATATTATAGTATGTCATAAAAAGTAATATTATAGTATGTCATAAAAAGTCATATTATAGTATGTCATAAAAAGTCATATTATAGTACGTCATAAAAAGTCATATTATAGTATGTCATAAAAAGTCATATTATAGTATGTCATAAAAAGTCATATTATAGTACGTCATAAAAAGTCATATTATAGTATGTCATAAAAAGTCATATTATAGTATCTCATAAAAAGTCATATTATAGTATGTCATAAAAAGTCATATTATAGTATGTCATAAAAAGTCATATTATAGTATGTCATAAAAAGTCATATTATAGTCTGTCATAAAAAGTCATATTATAGTATGTCATAAAAAGTCATATTATAGTATGTCATAAAAAGTCATATTATAGTACGTCATAAAAAGTCATATTATAGTACGTCATAAAAAGTCATATTATAGTACGTCATAAAAAGTCATATTATAGTACGTCATAAAAAGTCATATTATAGTATGTCATAAAAAGTCATATTATAGTATGTCATAAAAAGTCATATTATAGTACGTCGAAAAAAGTCATATTATTGTACGTCGAAAAAAGTCATATTATAGTATGTCGAAAAAAGTCATAGTATAGTTTGTCTAAAAAAGTCATATTATAGTATGTGGAAAAAAGTCATAGTATAGTATGTCATAAAAAGTCATATTATAGTATGTCATAAAAAGTCATATTATAGTATGTCATAAAAAGCCTTATTATAATACGTCATAAAAAGTCATATTATAGTATGTCATAAAAATTCATATTATAGTATGTCATAAAAAAGTCATAGTATAGTATGTCATAAAAAGTCAAGTCTTAAGACTTAGAGATATAAGTGTTGGATCATTCTGTTAACTCCAAAAGTTACATTTAGTCAGAAACTCTGTTGTGTCCATTGAAGCTGGTGTTCACTTGTATCTTCTGTCAGCTCTAATACATCCAGATGAGTGAATAAGTCAAAAGTTTGACTTTAAATCCAAACATGACTGCACAGTGAACCAGTGAAATGATAGAAATGAACAGATTAATAATAAGAAGAAAGAGGACATGTTTGAGAGAAACCAGACTTTGACTCTTTGAGTTCATCAGGTTCAAACAATAACTGATGTATAGATGTGTTTCGTTTGCTCTGACCTGTTCCCAGAGCTGGGAAGGAGACCGAGCTGAACTTGTTCTCCTCGCAGTGCTTCAGCACCGCGTAGACCAGGTCCCTGATCCTTGCAGGATCGTTCTGGCCCACCACGTGGATGATGTGTGTGCTGGGCAGCAGGCCGGCCGACGTCATGATGAACATACCGGGCTGGTGACCCGGAGAACTCACTGCAGAGAGAAGATGCAGGAAGGTGCACTAACTGGATAGAAAGTCTAAATGTATTGGCTAAAAGACAGGGATCCATTTATCAAATGTTAAACTAAATATGATGGGTACATGTTCAGCAAAAGTAACAGGTTATGGTTTTCCAAATCCACGATTCCATTTGACTTTTGATTTTAAGGTCACAGTTCACATCCTGACAACTGCATCTATATTTTCATTCAAAAGATAAAGCTACATGGTACCACGTGTGACATACTTCAGGGATTGTACCACACTTTGTCCATTAGGTCATAAATACTTTATTTAATGTGTAATAACAAATGATTTATTTCACCAGTCAAGTGGGGACAAACTGTTAAACAACAATAAAAAGATCCACTAGATGGCAGGAGGGTACTTTACCACAACAGCTTGAGTTTCTTTGAGGTTTCTGAAGTACACCTGAATGCACCATTAAGATACGTTGTTGATTTTAAGAGGAGACACATGACAGCGGCTGAAATGAGCGCCGGAAGTAATAGAGCAACAGTTTAAATGTAGTAAAAGTAATGGATAAATGGTTTAAATGTAGTAAAAGTAATGGATAAATGGTTAAAATAACAGCTATAAATAATGGATAAGGGTTTTATATATTTATTCAAATGAATGCATACATGTTAGCTAAACGTAATGGATAAATGTTGGAAATAACAGCTCTAAGTTAAGTGGTTTGTATAATTGTTAAAAGTAATGGAGAAAAGGTTAAAATGTTAGTTAAAAGTAAAATAGCACAAATACAAACTTGACCAAACCAACATAAACATTAGCGATTGCGTTGTACGAGTAAAACATTGGATTGTTACTTAACTGAATTCAATCAATGAACTCATTTGAAACATGAGTATTTGAACTCTTCTGACAGGAGTTCATCAGACTAACGAGGTAGATTTGTTTTTAACATTCTCATTAATTTTCATCCCTCCTCTCATGTTTTGTGGCTCTACAAAAGAAAGCATTTCCATTGCTTTGCATGAAGACAAATAATCCTGTTTTTCTGTCAGCAGAAGAGCAGCTGTGACTGAGCTGAACTGTGGGAATGTGAACAGAGAGTGTTGTGGATAAATGAAGATTAAATTCCAGCAACATACCGATCCGTGAGCACTCCATCTGAACTGTTAGCCCAGCAGAGTCTAAGATCGCCTTCGACACTCCTGAGAAGTTATGCAAGAAGAAGAACAACAGGTCCAATAAACGATGCTGCTGGAAGTACACAACTTGTATTGTGATATTGACTCTAAGACAAACAGAAGAAGATGAAGAGGAGGAAATAAAGAGGGCTGGTCACCTGATTTAAGGGTAAATTCCTGATTGGAGGAGTTGACGATGACGTCACAGGCCTCCTTGGTGATGTCTCCAGTCGACACCTCGAGATTTAGCAGACCCATCTGCATCTGGTACACGCCGAGGGTGGGAGACGACACCTGGCTGAAGGAGGCTGACACAAAGATCACAGATTAAACTCACAGTTCAGCCTCTGAAGTCACAGATTAAACTCACAGTTCAGCCTTTAAAATCACAGATTAAACTCACAGTTCAGCCTTTAAAATCACAGATTAAACTCACAGTTCTGTCTCTAAAATCACAGATTAAACTCAGTTCAGCCTTTAAAATCACAGATTAAACTCACAGTTCTGTCTCTAAAATCACAGATTAAACTCACAGTTCAGCCTTTAAAATCATAGATTAAACTCACAGTTCAGCCTCTGAAGTCACAGATTAAACTCACAGTTCAGCCTTTAAAATCACAGATTAAACTCACAGTTCTGTCTCTAAAATCATAGATTAAACTCAGTTCAGCCTTTAAAATCACAGATTAAACTCACAGTTCTGTCTCTAAAATCACAGATTAAACTCACAGTTCAGCCTTTAAAATCATAGATTAAACTCACAGTTCAGCCTCTGAAGTCACAGATTAAACTCACAGTTCAGCCTTTAAAATCACAGATTAAACTCACAGTTCTGTCTCTAAAATCATAGATTAAACTCAGTTCAGCCTTTAAAATCACAGATTAAACTCACAGTTCTGTCTCTAAAATCACAGATTAAACTCACAGTTCTGTCTCTAAAATCACAGATTAAACTCACAGTTCAGCCTTTAAAATCACAGATTAAACTCACAGTTCAGCCTTTAAAATCATAGATTAAACTCACAGTTCTGTCTCTAAATGACTTGATTTTTGTGTGTTCTCTCATCGGTGTTGTTGCTTGTTGTTCATGAAGGATCACATAGAGATAACGGTTTAAATAAAAGGTGCTGGAGGCTCCTTACCTGGGGACTTCTGTGATTGGCTAAGTGATGTTGAGATTGGCCTAACTTGTGGCTCGTTAAACTCTCGAGCTCCACGTTGGATGTTCCTCTGACCGGTCTGACCTTTGAAGTCCCTGGTGAAACACTGTAAAAACATACAGTTACTACAGTTAAATGTTGCTGCTCACAAGTAGCTTGTCTCTCTTCAGTTATTAAAGTCTATTATTGTCTTTCTTTGTCTTTTCTCAGTTGAAAGCTTTAGTTTTCACGCTCAGATCACGAATGAAATGAACTCACCTCCACAGTTTGGCTGTCACTCGGGTGAACGACAACGGCCACCTCTCTCAAATGGCGAGGAGTTTGTCTGCGGCTGAACGAGTGGATCTCCTGCAGCAGGACTCTGGACACCACGTCTCTGGGGAAGCGCAGGTTTCCAGTGCCGATGGCCGGGAAGGACAGAGACGTCATCCGTTGAGTGTCAGCCTCCTTCAGACAATATCTGATGATGGACACCAACTCCTGAGACGAGGAGTGGAATAAACTCTTATTAGGTTCAATGACAAGACCTCTGACTGCAAGGTTGTTGGTTCAAATTCCCCCTGAACTACAGATCCCATGTGGAGCAGCAGTGAGATGCACATTTACTAAAGTACTGTCGGTTTCCTTGCAGAAAGTATAACCGAGGCTTCAGTCCACACTAAGCATCATTTTGAAAAATGCACAAATAAAGTAGGTAAGGGCTCTGAGATGAATCCACTTAATCCACTTCATGACGCAGACTAGTCCCAACCGGTCGGTAGTAGACGTCATTTAGAGACATTTCCAAACATTGAAATGATGATTTTTATTAGTTACTCTTAAGTATTCCATTTTGTGCTGTTTTATATTTTTTACTGGGCTATATTTATCTGACAACTTTAGGAAACCAAACATCAGCTCAACGCTGTAAAACCGCTCAGGGACTCGCTTCTGCTGTCGAGCCATGACGTTTAACCTGAAGGACTGTGGGCTTGTGGGAAATGGTGTTCGTTAAAGGCTGCTAAAAGCTGAAATATTGACTAAACAGGGATATTTAGATGCAAAAAGTCCGTCTTAATCAAACATGTGGAGTGAAACACACCACATAGTTTGTTTTAAGGCTGATTTTGTCCAATGCTCAAAACATACATTTCCCATCACCCCCTCACCTCCTCTGCCTGGCCGGCTCCGTTGTCCCAAAATGGGCAGATGGCGTGAAAGACTTTCCGACACTTGAGGTTGAAGCCGTCGGTGACGACGATGTCGCCGTACGGCAGCGCGGACGCCCCGGCTTCAGACCAAACAGCTGTCTGCAGGCTGGACCCGGCCTCCTGCAGGAGGGCTATGGACACAGCTCCTTGTTTCAGGTTCATGTCCTCCGACATGGTGTTGACGATGACGTCGGTCTGTGGACCCAAAACCACAGCATCATACTGAAGTTTAGGACGACTGGAAGGACCAGATGGTTAATTCAAGACAACTCATTAGAGCCAGATCACAACAGAAGTCATTTAGGGTTCTCTGTCCTATAGAACAGGTCTACACACACACACACACACACACACACACACACACACACACACACACACACACACACACACACACACACACACACGCACACACACCAGCGGACAGAGAGAGCGGGTAGGAAAATATATTGCGTCAACCACCTGAAGACAACAATATCTGCATTTTTTAAACGCTCCCATGTGGTGAGGATGCAACACTCGCTCTCCTGCGAGTAGCAGCTGGAGTAGGAGTAGCTCTGCTGCTCTGGGTCCAAGTCCAGAAAAGAGCCAAAAGTCCAGTCACCACCGGATGACAGGTTCGGACCCAGCTTGGCTGTCAGAGGGGAAATACTCCCCCTGACTGACTGTATTTAATTAAAGTAGAAATACAATCATATTTAAAGTAAGTAAAAATACAATAGTATTTAATTTAAGTAAAACTACAATAACATTTAATTTAAGTAGAATAAACAAATATTTTATTTAAGTAAAAATAAAATATTTAAATTAAGTAACAATACAATAATATTTAATTCAAGTAAAAATACAATCATATTTGCCGATTAGAGCTTCAAGTTGATCAGAGGAGTATTTTTGCAGTTGAATAAAGAGAAAGGAGGAATGTGAGCACAGAAGATAATTTTATTCACTCACTATGTCTAATAAGGTAGAAAAACGTACACTTATAGGATACGTTAAGCGAATATTTTCTGTCTCTGAGCATCTTTTCTCTCAATACCCTTATAAATGCATAATCTATAAACTTGTTCTGCATTTTAATAATTTAACAAAATATTCTGATTTAATCCATTGTTGTTGTCTAGCCTTTCAAAAACAGGTGAGGATCATATTACTCTTTTAAAAGCATCTCAGTACTCACAGTCTGGTCCTGAATGTTGCCCCTCTGCAGAATAATCTTCAGACCCTCAGCGGTGGTCTGCTCCACCCTCCCCGATCTACAGCCAATCAAAGAGCAGGACTGATGTCATCACAGAGAGTCAAGTCAAACTTTATTTGTATAGCACAATTAAAAACAACCACAGTTAACCAAAGTGCTAAACAGACACTTCTGTTTACTGGTTGCAAAAAAATGAGATAGCGGCGGCCAAAAACCAAGATGGTGATGGCCAAAAACCTTAAGGCTTCAAAACATCAGTCCACAAACCAACGGGGGACGTCACGACTACATCCACTTCTTATATACAGTCTATGTTTCAGACACAATGATGGACCTGGTATTGTAAATATCTCAAGACTCCCAATAATCTGGTCCTAAAAACTTAACTGCAGAGCAAAGACAAAACTAAGAAGAAGAAACAGACAATCAAAAAAAATAAAGATGAGAAGAAAATGAAGAACCCTACCCTCCGTGCCAGGGAGCTCCTCCAGGGTTGGCATGGCCTCTGAGGTTCTGACCTCCCCAGTTACCTTGCAGACCTCCCTGAAATCCAGCTCCTCCTCCTCGTCCTCCTTGTCCTCCTCGTCCTCCTCGTCCTCCTCCTCTTTCACCAAACGGACGGCCCCTGGGCGACTGGCTCTGACCTCGAACCGGCTGATATCCACTGGGAAGAGAGCATTAAAGTTCAGACACACAAAGATCCACCTTCCAACAAGTCTGTGTGACCTACATGTTGTTAGTTGATGTAGAAACAGAAATGTAAAAAAGAAGACATTGTGGGTTTAGCAGCATATCAGCGTTGGGGAGCCGCAGTATGTTCTAATAAACAGTAAAAGTTGATGTTTTCTTGTATTTACCCAGAAGCCCCAGCGCCCCTTCCCGCTGCCGGCTGTGGCACCGTCATCGTAGGTCCGAGGTCCAAGAACACTGTGTTGACGGCCGTGGCCAGGACTCTCACCGTGTTGTCGTTGTTGTCCACCAGGTGAATCTCCGTCAACGATCTCGGAGCTCCCGGAGCGTCGCAGTACTCCCTCACAGCCTGAGCGATGGTGTCGGCACAGAGGTCGACGGGGAAACCGAACACCCCCGAGCTGATCGCCGGTAGAGCGACGGTGGAGCAGTTCACGGTCTCTGCTTGCGTCAGACTGTTTTTAACTGCCAGCTTCAGACGCGACACCGACGTCTTCCTGTCAAAGTCGGAGAACCGCGGACCGACCGCGTGTACGACGTACTTGCAAGGCAGCCTACAGGCGCCCGTTACGATGGCGTCGCCCGGTCGTAGCTTCCCTCTTGTGGCAATGTGGTCGTTGCTGATTTTCTGCAGCTCCGGTCCCGCGGCATTGAGCAGCGCTAATGCCAGGCCGCCGATGTGCTGCAGATCCTCGTTGGCCGCGTTGACCACTGCGTCCACGCCAAAGCTGCAGATGTTGGCCTTGCTGACCGAGACCAGAACTCCACTCGCGGTCTTCACTTTGCTATAACAAAGGCCATTTATTACATCCTCAGAGTTCTCGTCCTCCTCCTCCTCTTGATTCTCCGTACCAAGCAACACCACACAGCTGAACTCCGACATTATCGTAGACAGGAACAGGCTTCCTTGAGACTGGAAGTACTTCTTCGCTCCAGGCTTATCCACGATGAAGTTGTCAGTGGAGAGGGCACCGGTCAGCTCTTGGAAGCAGCTTTTGGCTTTCTGGACGTGAAGACGAGCCCCAGCAAGGGTGATCTTTGGCCTCTCTGGATCAAAGAGGACTTCTACCTCATTATCTTTGGCAATACCGGACCAATATTGTGATTTCTTTTTGTCAATGAACTGAACAACAGCGCAGGACTTGACACGAATGGTTTCTTGAACTCGTGAGTAGTTCGTAATGAATTCCATCAGACTGCCGCTGACCTCGTTCACCTGATTCAGGAAGCCGGCCACCGCTATTTTGTCTCTCCTCTCCGGGTGCATCTGAATGGCCACGGTTATCTTCGTGGAAGTGTTGTAGGTGTCCAACAGCTGTTGGTTCAGCTTCACCCAAAGGTGAAGTTTCAGAACTTCCTGGTCTTCCACATCCAGAATCCGGTGGGACAGCTCGGTCTTCATCTTACTCTCTGCGGCAGCGAGGACACTCTCAGAACTCCCCGACAGATGTAACCCTTTGCTCTCAATGGTGTAGATGGCACCGATGCCTCTGGATGTGAACAGGTGCTGCGACATGTCCATGGGATCCACCGTCTTTAGAAAGTCCAGAAGAGCTGGGGGAATATTCAGGTGCTTTTTACTCATACCCACGTTCCTCTCCAAGATCCATGCTTTAGTCTGGTAAACCTCTGCGGGGAGTCCTGTAATGGTCAACTTCTGGTTGCCTTCATCGAAGGAGAGTTTCATGTCGGGGGAAATGTCCCGGGCAGCTTTCTGGAAGCCCTCGTGGTTCAGGATGTAGAACATCGCAGGAGACATATTCATCACGTCAGAGAAACCTTCTGCCTGACGTTTTATCTGATCCATGGCTTTAAGAACGATGTTCTCCACAGGAGCTCTGATTCGTTTTATATCGTCAGCTCGGCCAGCGACGGTCAAAATCCCCTTGGCTGCGTCCAGCACCAGGACGGCGTCTTCCCTGACGGTCGAACGGACGTCTTTCTCCGCGACTTTCCACGCAGGTGCGCTCGCTGTACATTCGAAGGCGCTGTACTCGGACATTTGGCGACGGAAGGCCTCTCTGGCGGTGCTCATCCACTTGTCTACGTGTTGGGCGGTCAGACCTTTCTGCCTCAGAAACCCCGGGAGAGGGCTGAGTTTCACCTCGTGGTTTTCCAAGTCCACGCTGCAGAAGTACTGACTCATCTGATCGTTGATGCTCTTAAACAGTTTCTTCATCAGGAGGAATTTCCAGACAACGTGGTGAACGCTCTCGGTGAAGGGATCGGGCATCTTCCATGTTGGGCGTTCTTCGCCGTACAGCGCCGTGCCCAGGGACTCGTAGTACGGATACACCTTGACAGGGATGGACCGCATCACATAGTCTTGTTTTGTGCAAATGCTTTTCACGACTGCAGCAATACAGGGGATGAAAAAAGGAAAGCTCAGGTGAGTGGTTGTTTTATTTGTAGTTAGAAGGCATTTAAATAATTAGTTTTACAGACTGCGTGGACAAAAGTATGTGGACAACCTTGTTCTTACTATTGATTTTGGTCTCAAATCTGAACATTGGATAAAATAATTGTTTAATTTTTTTGACATATTAGAGTCAAAGATTTTTACAGAGGGGATTTTAGATATCTCTTTGTATCACTTATCAGAAAACATTTTCTCCATATTTTTTGTACTAAACTGTAGTATAAATGAGTGTGTGAGTGGTGTGTGGACAAAGCCCTCTGTAGAAAGCTTCAGCACACAGAGAGGAATGAAGGTGTGAAGTTTGGTGGATGTCAGAACTACTGAAGTGGAGATTTCTGGATCAGAGTGTGAGAAAAACTCCATTGATAGAAAAGCTCCTTTAAAGAGACGTTTAGTTAAAGTCCAGACATTTAGAAGAGTCTCCAGGTGAAGAGGGTCACAACATGAACTAGTAGATATCACCATCAAACTTCACCACTTCATCACTCACATTGAGATGAGTATTTATTGTGTTACAAGTTGTCTGAAATGTTATGTTTAAATATGCAAATGAGGCATTATGTAATGGTAACTTTTGGTGAATTTAGGAGAAAATCTACAGACAGACAAAGTAGTAAAATAAATGTTTTCTTTCCTCTAGTCTGAAAGAAGACATGTTGTGGAAGAAAAATAGAACAACATCTCAACATTGTGTCTGTAGTGTCTAATTTATGTTAAAATGCTTTGAAAGCAGGAGATCTCAAGAAATCTACATTGAAGTAAATATTCAGCATTTTTCAACCTGGCAACCTTTGTTTCATTCCTACTCATGTGTTGTTCCAAATACTCCTTTTGTTCACAGGGGTTGCATGAAGGTGATAAAGTTCATCCATGAATATTTGATGTTTTGATGATGATGTTTGATTCTTGCTTCTTCAGGGAGTATTTTGTTTGTCTGACGTTTCGGAAAATGCTGGAATGAACAACGGTTGATTGAGAGCAATGGGAGTCTGTTCTAACATTAATGCCTAGGGATGTGGAATCATTGGTGCATGAACATGTTTTTAAAGTTAGAACACAGTTTAAGTAGTAGTAGAAGGTAAAACTTGAGTATTAAAGCTAAATGAAAAGACCTTTGGGGTTTTTGAAAGATGCGACGGCAGCCTGCTCATCCGGGATCATGACGATGTTTTCGGGCAGAGCCCAGTTCTTCTCAAAATACAGCTCCAACATGTCTGAAGTGAGAAACACAGAACGTGTGACCACAATAGCTTCAACGCTGCAGAAGAGAAAACAGTGATCTGACAGTTTGTGTACCTTTGACCATGTTCGGAGGAAGACTCTCCACTCGGACGCTCTCTGCTGCCTCCAGTGGACGAGCCGTCAGTCCACGTTTCTGCAGCTTCTGGCTAGACTCACTGACGCTGAGGAACTTCTCCACATCTGTCAAAGAATACTCCAGATTACTCCTTTAACACTGGAACAGGCTCATCAGGTGACAATCACACCTGGTGGTTAGGAATACAAGAGGTCTAGAACTACAACAAGACTGGTTCAGGGTCTGCTGAATTAAAAAGGAAATATTATCTGAATAATTGGGTTTTTCTTTAACAGATTAAAGAAGTCTTGTTTTGTCGTCTGATGCCTCTAAGGTCAAATCAGACACATTTCATAATTTTATGGAAACATTGTTTTTCATGACAAATGCATCCAAGTAGAGAGAGTATCGTTGGGATTTTATTAATACTGAAAACTATCAATATTCATATTAAATATAATATTTCCGATATCAGGAAACAAAAAACAAACAAACGTTGGAGGCATAAAATCTTTAATTTATCTTAAAAGATAAATATAATCGGGTCAAGTTGAACTGTTGCACATTGAGAGGGGCCCGGTCGGGCTCAGCCCAAAGAAACAACATGGAGCAGCCACCCTGTGGACCCACCACCCGCAGGGACAAGCAGGGTCGGGTGCAATGCAGACCGGGCGGCGGGCTGGGCCGAGGGCCTGGGCGAGCCTAGAACTACAACAAGACTGGTTCAGGGTCTGCTGAATTAAAAAGGAAATAGTATCTGAATAATTTGGTTTTATTTAACAGATTAAAGAAGTCTTGTTTTGTCGTCTGATGCCTCTAAGGTCAAATCAGACACATTTCATAATTTTATGGAATTAAATAAATTAAATGCATTTGAGATTTGGGATTGCGCTCTAAGATAACTGTATATATTACAGACACTTGAAATAAACTTTTAAACTATTTTAATTCCATTTTATTTGAAATTTTGTAATTTTTAGGCAGCCTTCGAACATCTGGCCAGGGACAGCAGATGAAAACTAGCCTCTCTGGGTCACTCTGGTTCACCTACAGTTTCACTGTCGATTGGTGTGCATTGTCCCTGCAAAATAAATAAACAAATAAATAAATAAACTTTAATAACTTGAGTGAATAATTGTCATCAAAGTAAATTTGATATAAATGAGAGATTTTGACTCATGTTGCCTGTATTTCAAAATAAGAGCACATTGTTTTTCATGATAAATATATTCAAGTAGAGAGAGTATCGTTGGGATTTTATTGATACTGAAAACTATCAATATTCATATTAAATATAATATTTCTGAAATCACAGGAAACAACAATAAAAGACATTGGAGGCATAACATCTTAAATTTCTCTTAGGATAAATATAATCAGGTCAAGTTAAACTGTTGCACCATGAGAGCAACTTGAAGAGGAACTTTGTGCTCTAGTAAACAACATAATCATAAACTCAGTGGTTGTATAGATATGAACGGTGATGACTCAGCAAAAAAGTCACGCCCACAGAGCACTGTGAACGAGACGAGCTGTAAACAGACACGTTCCTCAACCAGTGAACAGGAAGTGACCACATCTGGACTGAGGAGGAGTGACGTAGAGACCTGTCAATCAGCGTGTAGCCCCGCCCCTAAAGCATCCCCTGCTTCATGGTCTGTTTGACTCTAAATGGAGTATAATGTACTAAATGAACATCATGCTGTATTGAAGAAGACTGTAAACTAGAGATTGAGACCATAAACTCATGTTTACAATGTTTACTGAGGGAATAAATCAAGAGAGAAGTAGAGTCATTTTAGACTAGACTTCTATACGACCAGAGGAGTCGCCCCCTGGTGGACACTAGAGAGAAGTAGAGTCATCTTCTCATAGACTTCTATGTGTGTAAGGAGTGGATCTGGGTATTTATTGCAGCCTTGTGTTTCCTACCTGCCGGTTGGTTGAAGGTGATCACGGCTCTGTTGGACTCCCAGATGATCTCCAGACTGAAGCAGTTGTCGTCCAAACCCGAGACGTTCTCCACCAGCATGGACAGCAGATCTCTGGGCATGTCGTCCGTCACGTTGTCCAACACCACGGCAACGCTCTGAACAGACTCCGACTCTGAGAGGAGACGAATAAAAAGACTCACTGTCTTCATCTGAGGAATTTAACTGGGTTTGTTTTTAAATGTTGAAAACTGGAAAAATTGGACGAAAGATTGTGACAAAAGAATATCAGTAAATTTTACAAGTTATTTCCTAATATTTTCCTTTAAAAATTTCTGAACATAACTGTGTAACTTGACGCTAACTTTAGGAAACATTCAAGGACAGTTGTTAGAGTTTAACTGTGTTGAGTTTAAAATCAGGTAAAATGGAATCGTCAATTAAATGTACTAAAGGAACATTCTCTGATGAGTAGTTGTGCCAAATTAATAACAATAATAACTTTTCATTCAAAGATGCAGAAAAGTTCTTTAAAAAAACAGTGAACGGTTATGACGAACAATAGTTTAAAGGTTTGATAAGAAAACCATTAAATATTAAATTGAATTACTGTTTTCGGGGATATTGAGCTTGAGGGTTAGTTGAGTCTCTTGATAACAACTGAACTGATGAAGACCATGAGATGTGGCTGAAAGCTCAGTGGAACTTATGAGCATGTAAAATAAAGCGTTGACAGAAACAGAATCATAGAAGCAACATCTGCAGCACTAACTCTCTGTAGTTTAACTTGTGTTGTGTTTCTTTTTACCCTCTTTCTTCTCTGCTGAAGCTCCGTCTCCAGGCTCAACGTCTGACTTCTGAGTTTTTGAGTCAGTCGACGCCTCTGAGAATCAAGACGATAAGGTTTGTTCAGTTTAAAATGAATCATCTGCACACTTGAAGTCAATGAAACAACAAAGAAAAGTCCAGACTGTTTCAGGAAGCGGAAAAAAAAACGTATTATGAATCTCATTCCAAACTGAAGACAAACTATTACATTTCATTGTTTTAGAGTTTACTGCACATATCAGCTCAAACTCAAAGCTACTACGAGCTACTTTCATTCTGTGTTGATTCTGGCGCCCCCTGTGGACTACAGTGGTAGTGTCTCAGAGTACCAGAGTCCCTTTAGAAAGCAGTGAATGTATCTCCTGATAAATATAGTGTTGGTAAACTCATCAATGAGCCTCACTGTTGTTCATTCTGACTCAAATCCCACAAATACTCACAACAGCACCAAATGTGGATTCATCCGCCCTTGAAAATAGTCCCCAACAAAGTCCCTTATCGTCCTGTTTGTTTACTAAAACCTACAGTGAGGAGATCTCTGATGAAGCTGTGGATTAGTGTTTGTAAAGATTTAATCCTCAGTAGGAACCAATGAGCCACAGACAGGAAGTACGACCGTATTAGGAGACGGACCAACACCAGATCCTTGACAATAGCTGATCATTAAAATCAATATGACGTTGATAAGTTTTACCTGAGACGTCGTCACTGTTCGTTGGGCTCTGAGGAGTAAAAACAGAAACTCTTTAAATCTCACAGAATGTTAACGGCTCAAGATTTTAGCTTTGTCTACTTTCAAAGTGCATTTAAATAAACTTTATTGTTAAAAACTACAGCAACACTATTCATATAAAGTCATCACATAAGACGGTGATGAAACAAACAAACATGAACATTAAAGAAGTGTTACAGTTCAACTTCCTGCTGCGTCACACAGACAGGAAGTCATTCACATGTAGACCACAGAAGAAGACAGCTGTAATGTCATAAAGGTCATGTTTGTGTTTAATGACTGTAGGGAGGTTGTTTGGTAATGTTATATTATATTATATTTAAAAAGCTTTATTGTTAATATACAATACTGTTGAAAAGTTAATAATCAGCTGTTTTATTGATTAATAAAAACTGATAAAAACAGTTTTCTTTGAATTCTTTAATTGTAAATAAACAATTGAGGTTGATGGGAAATGTAGTCTTTAAAATTAAATTAAAATCTAAAAAAAGAACTACAAATCCCACAGGAATGAGTAAGAGGTCACATTGTTTACAGTCATTATACTCAGATACATAATACTTATATAGTTTTTAATCTTTAATATCTTCTGTACTTACTGAAGCAGAACTCAGACGTAACTTGACAGTTTGATTGTCCAGAATGATTTCATGGTTTTCTCTGGCGAGGACTCTCTGTCTCACTGGAATCACATCAAACACGTCATCAGTTTAACAGACAGCAGCTGGTTAGCGTAGCTTAGCATAAAGACTGGAAACGGGGAAACAGCTAGCCTGGTTCTCTGTGTCTGTTCAGGTACTCTGTACTCTACCTGTTCAGGTACTCTGTACTCTACCTGTCCAGGTACTCTGTTCACTACCTGTTCAGGTACTCTGTACTCTACCTGTCCAGGTACTCTGTACTCTACCTGTTCAGGTACTCTGTACTCTACCTGTTCAGGTATTCTGTTCTCTACTGTTCACAACCTGTTCAGGTACTCTGTACTCTACCTGTTCAGGTACTCTGTACTCTACCTGTTCAGGTACTCTGTTCTCTACTGTTCACAACCTGTTCAGGTACTCTGTTCACTACCTGTTCAGGTACTCTGTTCTCTACCTGTTCAGGTACTCTGTTCTCTACTGTTCACAACCTGTTCAGGTACTCTGTTCACTACCTGTTCAGGTGGACAGGTGAAGTGCATGCTGGGAAGTCAACTGACAATCTGAGCTGGGATCAGTTTTAAAGTGTTTATTACTTCCTTAAACTTTGAGGAACAAAAACAAGTAAATTCATGTTTTTTGGTTGATAATTAAATGTTATTTAATTGTTCTGTTATGTTATTATTCCTCAAACCGTTTTTACTGTTTGAGGAAGTGTGTGTCTCGCGGTAAAACGCACGAGCCTGTTTGTTATTTGTGACACGTAGAAAGTGTTTTAAACTCACTTTGTTCTTAGCTTGAATCCATTAAATCCCCGACAGTAACTCTTAGTCATGCAGACTCACCCTCCTCGGATCGGAAGAACACGGCCGCTCTCGGAGCTCCGTCCTCGGCCTCAACGCGACAGTCTCCCCCGCTGGACTTCTTCTTGCTCTGGAAGTAAAGCTGCAGTTTGTTCTTCATGGTTTTGGTCTGAGCGGGGATCCAGTCCCCCTCCACGGTCACCGGGAGCGGACGCTCGGTTACATCCATTCTTAGTCTGTCCGGTAACACAACAACACACCGACACCGACACCGACCGACACCAACAAAGCGGCGGAGACGCGTCACAGCTTCAACTGCTTTCACTTTCGTTTCTTCACTAAATGAAGAAAAATAGAAACCGAGTTCAGCAGCTGACTCACTGGAGCACGAGGGTTTATTATATTCATAATAAATATAAATTATATTTATATTTATTATTAATATAAATTATATTTATTATTGATATAAATTATATACATATGTAATATAATTTCTATTTATCAATATATAATTAATAATATATGTTGATAATATATTGTTTAATGTATTAAATATATTATTTATAATAAAAAGGAATTATATATTACTATATAATATATGTTATGTATTATATTATTTATTTATAAATACATTTATAATATGTATATATAAATATTAAATATATTATATTTGTATTTATCAATATATAATTCATATTATATATTGTTTAGTATATTATTATATCTAATAATATATATTAAATACATTAATTATATTTGTAATAAATATAATGAAACAATAATTATATATTATTATATGTACTATATATGTATTTATTTATAAATAAATGTATAATATATATATAGAAATATATAATACATTATTATATATTTATACATATTCTAAATACATTAAGAACTTGGCAAAGTTATTATTATTATTCATTCATCAAATAACAATTAAAACATTGTTTTATTCACATTAAATTAAAGGTTTGTTCAGACAACATTGTGCTGCGGCCCAAATGTACTTTTACTCATCGGTAGAAGGAGTACTTGTATATTTCATTAGAAGTAAACTGTAGTAATAATACATTGTTGACACACTGCAGCATTAAAGATTTTATTACAATAAACTTTAACTTAGTGGTGACTCTGTCGCCCCCTGTGGACTAAAGCTGTAGTGTCTCTGAGCACCAGAGTCCCTTTAGAAAACCTCTCATTCTACTGCAGCAGGGTCTGACAGTCTGACCCTCCTATATGGAGGACTAAAAGTGCCAAAATGAAATAAATAAATACACCATTAAATAATTACTTAAATGTGTCATTAAATAATTAAAATACCAATTACTTAAATATTTATGTTTACATTTCACGATTTACATTTACATTTCATGGTCCTTTGTTGCAGTGCTTCATGAATTGTCAAACTGTCAAACTCGCCCATCAAAGTTGGTAGGCGGATCCTAACGCCTGATTGGTTACCCTGCGCATCAAGTCAAGACAAATCAATTCCAGATAATGGATCGATGCAGAGCTACTTCCAATACACTGGGTGGCGCTGTTCGCCTCTACGTTGGTTTAGATAACTATTAAACTAAACTTTACCGCCAAGTCGGTCCTGCTAACCCCAAACGTTGAGACCGCCAGGACAAAATGTCTAAAAGTTGCCCGGAGCTGCTGCGAGAAGCAGCTAATTGAATAGAAGAAGCTCTGAGCAAAACTCCTCCGGCTCCGGCGGCTCAGTCGCAGCAGAACCCTGCCGCTTCATCGCGTACACCTGTCCAAGGTAAGCTAAGTCATTTCATGTTAGCCGGGTGTGCTACTAATCACAGCAAGGGCTAGCTCGATTCGTGGCAGCGTCAGCTAGTAGTGGCACTTCCCGGTGAGGCTGCCAGGCAACTGTTGCTGTTATCGACATTTGTTTTTATCTTTTATTTCATAAAACAGTCGTCTGTGTTGTATTTGACGCGCTGGAAGTAGCATTTCCATTACGTGATTTCTGCATTCATCTGCGAGGTTTTCTTAATTAATCTCTCAACCGCTGCCGGTGTCTGAGGCAGCGGCCACTGACCTGCCGCGGCAGCTGCCGGTGCCCTTCCTCACTAATGAATGACTCGGGACAAAGGTGTGGGTTAAATTAGATCTAATCGAAAATGTTTTTGGAGGCGGTAGGCTCATTATGCTTCGTGTGTAATACGTTCATTGTTAATGGTGGAGTATAAAACTAGCCAGCTTGAGCATCCCAAGATGGAAGTTGAGGCATTGAGCTGTGACGTTTATCTGTATCTTTGTTGCAGCCGAGGTTGCAAGGCTCTTTGCGCCGTATAACGGTGGATCCAGAAGGAATATGACGAGAAGACGAGCTCAAGTCCAAATTAGCCGAAGAAGCTACACACACACTGTCTGTTGTTTGGCGGACCTTCTTTCTTCAGGACTTGGAGAGCAAAAAGTGACATTTTCAGGTCAGTGCTAAACTAGGCAGTTACCAAAACCCCAAAAAGTTTCTACTGCCTGTGGCTCGTTGAAATTATTTGCAGTTCTACTCGGCATTTCTTTTTATAGTCATAAATATTGTTAAATGTATATAAATGTTCATATTTGACTCAAACTTAATTGCTTTTCATAGTGTGAATAATATGCCTAGTTGTCACAGACTTATTTGCTTAGTTTTAGGTGAGTCAATATGAGTTATGGTTTATTTTTATTTTTTTCTCCAGGGAATGACAATGATCCCATGGTCATAACAAATAAATTGATGGAAGTGTTTCCAAAGCTCCAAGAAGGGGGAGGCTTCGAATTTTTAAAAATTGTTGGATCTACACGCAGTCGACATCTGGCATTGATTCAGCGTCCCAGCACTGGATTCACTATTGGCCATCTGAAGGATCCATCGACGATGATTGGACAAGCTACAATTTACATAAGGCCACTTCAGCAGGATCTACCCTTAGCTTGTGTAGGACGACATAAATGTACCTAGTACCTAGTTTAACACTTGTGCTCCCTTCAAAGAAAAAGAACAGGTAATACCTTTGGTGCAAAAACTGTTTTTTTCTAAAAAGTGTTGTAAAAATATATTTTTCACTTTCACTGCATTAAATCTTTTGACCAACTTTAGTCCTAATCATAACTATCAAATGTACATGTATTTCTTAAATCATTTTAACCCTTTAATGCCTGATGATAAAAACACAAAATGATATTTTCTATACAGTAAGTGCACACTGGAATTTTTTAGGGGGGGATTATTACACCCTTGGATATGTCATTAATGGACAACAACATTGATTTTGAATGCATTATTATTTTTTGAGCAGTGTCAGTTTATTAAAAAATAACCCTTTAATGCCATTTTGGGAATATGAACTCATATTTTAAATGATAAAAACACAAAAGATGAATCATCATGAATATCATGAGTTCTACTGCCAAGCAATAGTCAGAAATGCTACAGAAAAAGGCCTCAATAAAACAGTATGGAATGGAGCACTGGAATTTAAAAATTTGATAAAAAACTGAAAACCTTTGAAAGTTTTGTCTCACTACAATTAACACAGGAAAAATTATCGATTTTTTTTTTTTTTATTATTATTATTATTATTTTTTTTTTTTAATTGAAAAGTACATAAAATGTACCAAGGGGAGCACAAGGGTTAATACATAATCAAAACAAAGCTTACTGGTGACTTTTAATCATTGATTAAAAGCCTTTTTGTTGTTGTTAGGAGAGCTCACGTCCTCCCTCTGGTCCAGTCATCCCCTGCATCACTTGTAAGACGGAAGTTCCCTTTTCGGAGATGAGGCTGCACAGAGTGAGCTGCAATGGGTATGGACCTCCTAAAGCAATGTAAGGGTAGCATATTCTTTCTTTTTGTTGGAAAATGTCTCTCTTAGAGTGTTGTGCACACAAGTAAGGGAGTATGACCATCATTTTAATTTTGTTAACTTCAAAGACACCGGTGCAGGAATCAGAAAGAGAAGAGGGAGGTCAAAGTGAACAAAATGATACTGAGACAGCTGTAGTCAGTGACAGTCCAGGGAGGCCTGGAGCATCAGCTGAGGGTGCAGTAGTACCAGCAGTGATGGTCAACGAGCAGTTGGATTACAACGAAGCAGACACTGGTTTGTGTCATCACAATAGAGTTGCTATAGGTTATATATTCTAACTGTTAATGTATTTAGATTTTGTTCACAATGCTGTTTTTATGTCAGCTCAGCTTTGTGACAGATTGTGAAGATGTTGGGTCTCACGTTTTGTCTGTGACATGGACAGAATTTTCCTCCTTTTCTGTAAACTCAGAGGATATCTGGATCTGCAGGTAACATGCCAACTCACAACATGTTCTCTGAAATAGATAACTTTATTGTTGTTGTTTGTTTAGAATGGAAGCTTATTAAAGAACCAGCTCAAGCTGCCAAAGCTTTCAAAGAGGAGCTACTAAAGGAACATGAAACAGGGAAACCACTTAGAATGAAGATGGATGTGAGGGACTCTGAAGAGGACAGGGAACGGGATCTGCTGTCATTCTACAAACAGCAGCCAGAATGGGCATGTCCACTTCATTGCACTCTTGCTGGTAAGTAATATAAAGTTTGTAAAATAAATGTATCAGTAAAGTGTTGTACCACTCAAGTATCTTATATGGAATTGTTAAATGGGAGAATGGAATCCCTTTCTTGCTTGTTAAATGTTACCTAATCCAGTTACCTGTATTAGTCAGCGACTGTTTTTCCACTGTGTTATTATCAGTATTTTATTTCAGGTGATGTTGCTGTCGGAGAGGGAGTGATGCGCTACTTCATGACAACAGTGATATCCAAACTCCAGTTTGGATTCAGTCTAGACCTTGGTAAGTCTCTTACTATTTTGAAGGTTAATATGATGCACTTTTAAAAATGGTTTAAGTGGTTAATTGTTGTAACTTTATCCCCTGCTCTCTTGGTACTTTACAGGAGGAATGGGCCGAACACTGCTATTTGAGGGTGAACCTGACCATCTTGTTCCAGCAGCATCAGAGGCACTCATTGAAAGCAACCTCTTCCAGGTTGCAGGAAGGATGTTGACCCACAGCTTTCTGCATGATGGTCCCCATGTCACAGGATTAAGTCCTGCTGTAATTCATGTACTGTTCAATGGGGACCCTGAAATGGCAACTGTTGTTACAGAAGACTGCCCTGATCTGCACATCAGGAGTATCATAAAACTGGTATGTATCATAAAAGAAACTTTGTCTTGCAAAAATTATTGTTTGGGCAAATATAATAACTTGTGTGGTCTCGATTCTAGCTTGAACAAGAAGAACTTACACCGGAACAGAAGGACACAGTTTCAGATCTTTCCATGTCTTGGGATCTTCCGGCAGTCACCAAAACAAATCGGAGATGGCTTCATAACAAACTTCTACTCCATGCAGTGAGTTTCTGCTGGTTAAGTGACAGAATTCATTGCTGTAGTTATTGAAATTCTATAGTTATAATTATAAGTGTTGTGAACCCTGGCTTGTTATGTTAGCACTGGCAGAGATGGAAAAGGTCAAATTTGAGTGGTGAAATTCATGCTATGAATACTTAATGATATTTAATCTTTGCCCATAGCCATGGGCTAATATAAAGTTATTCAAAACCACCATTTAATGTATATACAGTTTAACTGCTACAACATTTCTCACTCCTGCAAATGTTGATAGGACAGTGGCATATTTAAGAAAACCCCCAATTTCACAAATGTTGACACAGGAAAAAAGATCATAAAAAACAAAATGTAATCCTTTACAAAAAAAAAAATCACACTACAGTACATTGAGAGCACCTTAACAACACGCGTCTGGTTATGTGCATTTGCTTTTTGATAACCTGCTGTGAAAAGCTGATACAGTCAAGAGTTCACCACTGTTAATTTCTTTCATTTACAGTTTTTAAACATTCGAGCAACAGACACCAGTTGCTGAAATTTAGAAAGTGGGATTTCCCCATTCATCCATTAGCTATGTCTTAAGCAGAACGGTGTTGTCAAGTGTGCATGAAGCACCCCATATTCTCAATCACAGGCAAACTGGGACTGTAGACAGGACAACTAGCACTGTCTTTAACTTGTTATCCAGGTAGAATGTGATTTGTTGCAAAATGAAGGGAAATCCCAGGAAAACACACATCTAAATAGCGGCATACATTATTTTATGTGTAAATGTCTTGTAAAGGGTTGATATATTCTGTATTACAATTTGAATGGATTTTATAAAGTACTTTATTGTGCTTTTATGAACATATTCCCTACTGTGCCAACTTTTGTAAAATTTGAGTTGAGGATTTGGGCTGTAATATGGGTCGGGTCTGTCTCTTAGGTCATTGGGAGGACCATGCGCCAAATTAAACAGTTGAGAAAGATGTGAAGGTATGGCCTCTGCTGACATCTAGGTCAGATGTTGTCCCACTTCTTTTCCCCAGAATGGCTGAAATGCAGTTCACACCCCAGGTAAGTCAGTAATTTAGTTATATTTGTGACTTCGTTTGATGAGTTGCGTGTATTTTCCATTTACCAAGAATGTGATCTGCATATTCCTTCACCAAAATAAGTTCTCCCTTTAAAATAATTACAATTTTTGTGTTCTTTAAGATGCTCCTACAAAAAAATCACATGGCCAGCTGAGGACAGTGACGATGAAGACTTGGACTTACAGTCCACGTGCCGCATCACTGGCTTTCTAAGGATGTTCATTGAAACGGGTATAAACACCTTATTTGGCTAATGTATTGCTCTCTTTACAAATGCTTCTATGCCTCGTGGATACATTTTTTTTTATTATTTTTTGTATGACTTTCAGCTTCATCAGGTACCCTGGCCCAGCTGCTGACATTCTGGGTTGGCTGGGAGATGCTTCCTCCTGAACTGAGAGTGGAGAGTTCTGGGGGAACCCTTCCTACATCCTCCACATGCTTCCAAACACTAAAGCTGCCAGCTCATTTCAAAACCTACATGGACTTTGAAAGAGCACTTGTCTCTGCCATTAATAGTGCACAGACTGGATTTGGACTTGTTTGACTTTTTTCAGACAGATGTCATTGCATGCACTGTTCAGTAGGTCAGGTCAATTGACACGAGTTCAGTGTCTTTGAAAACATTAACACATTGTGCAGTAGTTGACTTTTGTTTTATTTTACATATTTTTTCCATTTACTGAACCAAACAGTTCTGCACCTTCAATGTAAACAGTACAGCATTCAGGTTTTCATTCTGTGGACAATGAGACAGGAAGTTTTTTTTAAAAGGAAAGCAAACTTTTTCAGTTTATCCTTGCTTGTTCTAACACGCTAAATAAAAGCATGGGTTGGACATCAGTCTGCTATGATTCTTGATAAAACTTGCACAGTCTCTACATATAATCTAAGTGCATCGGTTACAGAAACTCCTGGAGCTGGCAAAATGGCGACCTCTTCATCTGAGAGCTCACGGGCCAGCTGAACCTCGGGGACTGACACAGTGCCTCCATGAAGACTGTGAGGTCCGTTCCAGTCGATCCCATACTCCTCAGGAACCGGAATGGAGGACAAGCATGATCAATCTTGTACTTAAAACTAGTTTGACATGTCATTACACAAGGTAGTTAAGATTGTTATTTTTGGTCACCAAGTCGGTGAGAAATTAAATGTTGCCTATTCAATTCAGTTTTGTAAAATAATACAGTTGTGCATAGTATGCACTGTAGAAACTACAGCACAGAGGTTGATCTTTGAAAGCTCAGGAGACTTTGAAGAGACTATAACCTGTTTCATTTAAAGTAGCACATTTAGCACAATATTTTGTCCCATAATTCCTTTGGGGAAACAGACAGTTAAAGTGTTTAAAGTTGATCATTCTTTAACCTCAGTAGGGTCCTCCATAGGTCCTTGCTCTCTGTATCTTCTCCAGAGTTGCTGTGGTGACTGATTCCTTTCAGTCCTCAGACCATGAAAGTTCCAAGCATCTCGGAAGGAGTCGAGGCTTTGCTGAATTAGTGGAAGGAAGATCCGGCGCAGTGCGACAAGATGGACTTCATTGTCTGGATTCAGTGTTCCCTGATCTTCCAATGAAGTGAAGATCTGATAGAAGAGGTCCAGGGCATGTTCATAAACATCTCTCCACATCCTCTCTATTCTGAGTTTAGGATAAAATTGACAAATTGTTAATTTACGTGACATATGCTGAAGAAGTACATTCAACTGGTATGTTTGTTGTGTGAGCCCAGTTGCCAAACATTTTTATTTACCGCTGATTGTGGACACTTCTGCCTGTGATGTGTGAATTCCTGTCGGTACCTCTGCTTCTGATCATGAATTCTGCCACATCTGCATTCTCTCCCCCTTTATCAGACCGTACCCTTGACGGCAGCCCATACTGCTCAACAGCAGCGATAAAGCTCTGCAAGACCGTATGAGCTCTATTATTGCCAGCCACAGTCAGGTAGACCACTAAACGACCGAATCCATCCGCCCCACCATGGACAACAAATCTCCACCTGTCAGCCAGTTGTAAACACATGAAAAAGAACAACTTTATTGTAAAACAATTCCAATGAAACATCTAGAAAGATGCATTGTTTATCTGCTAATATCAGTGACCTGAGGAGCTTATGGTTGCCATCTATATGCCACAAAGAGTTTGGGCCAGGAACAGAATACTGCCGTCGTCTTAATACACGCAGCCTTAGACGGCTCATGTAGACTCCCTCTGCATCGACTCTGCGTAAAGACTCTTGCAGTCTTGAGAGTGAGGGGAGGAAAATAAAATGAATAACCACACACTCACTAGCTACTTATTTTGAAGGAAATAGTAAAAGACATGATGTGTGTTAGACAGTAAACTATTACAGAACCACCACAGCCTCAAAAATGTACTGTAGTGTCCGATATTGTCCCTCTATTGTATAAAAGATCCCACATGCTCCAACTTTACACTGTTGACGTGTATCGTCAGAACACACGACGCACCCTTTTCTGTGATTATATTATACCCTTTACAGTGGGGGTGGGGGCACATCCGGATGCTGAGAACATTACTGTCAGTTATTGTTCCACCTCTATTAAATAGGAGGCTAAAAATCACAGGACATGTCTGTTCTGATGATACAAGTCAGCGGTCCTGAAATGTGTTTCTCTTCTATAATATACATTCTGCATCTCAGGGGCGACGTCTTTTCACAAAAAAGGCTTCCTTAACCTTTCAAAAGGGCGGAGCTCCGCATTCAAAATAAATGTAAACAATGCCCATATTATTATACTCACTTGGAACACGCACACCTCTTGCATTCAGATGACCACGCATTAGCTTGTAGCCAGTGTTTGGATGTCTTCTGTGAATTTCACTCACAATACGGTCTAACTCCTCATCATTCACAGCTGAATAGAGGTCTGTCTTTCTGCACAAACAAAAACATCAAGTAATGTTACCTTAAACGTAATATCCTTTCTGAGTGGGTGAGACCGGCAATTCATAAACTGAAAAATCATGAATTTAGTCCAAATACCTTAAACCGTTTTGTTTCATGCGCCTCCTGATGGTCCTCTTTGACACTCCGAAAATCGCTGCAAATTGGCCAGCGGGTAATCCACAAAGAACTTGATGCTCCAGAACTGCACTCGGTATGTCATACGCCAAACGCCCCGGTTCCCGTGTGTGTGGGGCCTGGTGCACCCTGGTACCAGAGAAGCGGTGGACTACTTCTTCTAAATTTGCAGTCACTCTGTGGTCAATATCTTGGTCGGAAAGTGTGGAAATAACTCCAAGAACTTCAATAAGTTCCTCTGCTTTACTCGCTACATGCTCTGGGTCAGCAGATCCTGCTTCCACATCCTCTAACTCTAAAACTTCTCTCACCAACTCCCTAGAAAGTTCATGAAGATCCTCCGTTTTTTCTATCCAGGTGCTCTACTTCAGACCAAAGCAATGGATCAGACTAGATTAGCGTTAGCCCCACCCACTGACTTTGATGGGCGAGTTTGACAGTTTGACAATTCATGAAGCACTGCAACACAGGACCATGAAATGTAAATGTGAATATTGAAATAATTGGTATTTTAATTATTTAATGACACATTTAAGTAATTATTTAATGACACATTTAAGTAATTATTTAATGGTGTATTTATTTATTTCATTTTGGCACTTTTAGTCCTCCATACTCTCAGTCCTGGTTCTGGTTCTCCCGTGACTCCCTTCCCTCCAGCGGGTCCAGCAATACGCCCTGGGTCTCCAGCAGAGAGGAGAAGCTCTGCTCCTGGAGGAGGAGGAGGAGGAGAAGGAGGAAGAGGAGGAGGAGGAAGAAGAGGAGGAGGAGAAAGAGGAGGAAGAAGAGCAGGAGGAGGAGAGGGAGGAAGAAGAGGAGGAGGAGAGGGAGGAAGAAGAGGAGGAGGAGGAGGAGGAAGAAGAGGAGGAGAAAGAGGAGGAGGAGGAGTAGGAGGAGGAAGAGGAGGAGGAAGAGTGAAGAGAAAGAGGAGGGGAAGAGGGAAGAGGAGGAGGAGGAATAGTAGGAGGAAAGGGAGGAAGAGGAGGAGGAGTAACAAGAGTAGGGGGAAGAGGAGGAAGGGGAGGAAAAAGGAGGAGAAAGAGGAGGAGAGGAAGGAAGAGGAGGAGGAGGGGGAGAAGGAGGAAGAGGAGGAGGAAAGGAGAAAGAGGAAGCAGAGAAGGGGAGAAAGAGGAGGAGGAGGAAGAGCAGGAAGAGGAGGAGGAGACGTACTGAACCTGAACTTTGACCCTATATTGTGTATAACATTAGATCTGCAGCAAAGGATTGTGGGTAAGAATATAACATCCTGGTGTTTTTAACTAAATCTTTTTCTGGCATATTAAATAGTTTGTAATAATACATCACTTTTTCTGATTATACTTTTAGAATGATGGAGTTCTACTTGTAGTATATTTAACTGCAGTAAAGAATCTGAAGACAAATAATACATGTTGTTTTATTTGTTCAATAAAACAGAAACACGACGGAGGAGGAAAACCTTTATTCACGTTCAATCCTTTAAATGCTAACAGTGAAGGTTAAAACATCAGACTTCTTCAGTCGGTTTGTCTTCACCTGCAGAGGAAACAGAAGATTAGATGATGTCAAAATAAAATAAACATGAAAGAACAGTTCAATAAAGACATACACATTATTATTAATACATATAATAATAATTATAATACATAAAATAATAAATTAAATAACAATAATACATATAATAATAATAAATATAATAATACTAATAATAAATACAATAATAATAACATATATAATAATAATAATAAATATATAGAAAAGTTTCACTTAATAAAATGCAAACATAAGTTCTGATGAAAAGAGAACAGACCACAAGAGACCTGAACCAGGAAACCCAAGAACTGAACTAGACCACCCTAGACCTGAACCAGGCCACAAGAGACCTAAACCAGGTCACCCGAGACCTGAACCTGACCATCAGAGACCTGAACCTGACCATCAGAGACCTGAACCTGACCATCAGAGGCCTGAACCTGACCATCAGAGACCTGCTGTTTGAGGGTTAAGACCTGGTTCAAGGGTTCAGGGTAGAATACTAGTGAATGTATCACGTCAGTGAGAGAACAGAAGTATAAATACACGGTGTACGTACAGTCCGGTTTGGTTGGAGGAGGAGGAGGAGGTGGAGGAGGAGGAGGTGTAGCACAGCTGTAGGAGACCTCCAGGTATCTGGTCTGCTCCTTACAGGGGTATTCACCAAACACCAGCTCAGTGACGGGGACCTCGCAGGACCTCTTGTTCCCACACCTGGAGACAGACAGAGGGACAACCGGGTCAGAACCAGAGGGGGACTGAGAGTCCTGGTCCGGGTCTGAACACAGTGTTATTTTATCTGCTCCACAGAGAGACACAGTCAGAGAAGTTCAGTCTACCTCCTGTCTCACTTCATTCATTCACAAAAAGTCCTCTTTCATAGAAAATACACTTTCACTATTTATCAGAATCAAATGACATTTAACAATAAATCAGCTGATAACAAACTACAAACATGTGATTTCAAGTTCAACAACAGAAACTACAATTCCCATGAAAACTTCACTTCATTGTAACTGGTTTTCGTCCATATTAATACGACTTTAAGTCTATATTTTGTATTATCTCTGCTGTCTGAAGACTTCAGTCCTCTTTGCTCTGCTGATTTTACAAACTGTGACTCACTCATGGACTCTAGGGCTCATGGGAAATGGTGTTCATAGAAGTATTAAAAAAACAAAAGCAATATTAGATCTTTTTGTTTTGTTCCAAACTTGGATTTTTAAGTTCTTAGAGTTGTTAGGATGAACCTAGGATGTTACTATTTTTCATTCTATTGTGATGTTACTAGTCTACACCTGTCATCATGTATCTATTCACGTGACCTCCTCTCTTCCTCATATTATAGTTAGTCATATTATATATATACATATATATATATATATATGTTCATATTTCTGAGTGGTAATCGCAGACAGATGGAGACGTGACTCTTACAGATCCTCCACCACCATCTCGGCCCAGGGGAAGGGGCAGAAGACGTCCGGTCCGTCGTCCGGGTACTGCTTCCCCTCGCCGCACCGCGTCCCCACGCCGACCTTGTACAGGATGTGGTCCAGCTTTATCTTAGCGCCCACGTCTGCAGCAGAGAGAGGTGAGTTCATAAAGGGCTTCACAGGAAGCCGATGTGCAGACATAGATAACACAATGTGACCACACAAGGACCAATAACGTACACGAGCGTAGAACGTGTTTAAGAAGGCACAATGAACAGGAAATACACAAGTCAAACACAATTAGGATTAAGAGCAGTAGAGCATGAGTCGTTGATTTATGAGACATCGAGTCTCCACAAGTTTACCTGAAGACTTTAAAAGGAACAGCTTCACATTTTGGGTTAAATCCTCTGTTTTCTCTCATGTCTGGACAGCAGCTGGTTAGCTTAGCTTAGCGCAAAGAATGGAAACGGAGGGAAACTGCTAGCCTGGCTCCGTCCAATCAGAACAAAATGACTAATGAACTAATGAACCTTTTTATGCTTTGTTTAGAGATACTGAAGTGTTGAAACGTTACGCGACGCAAAACAGTTTGTCCTGAAATGTAAAAACGTTTTACTTTAAAGTTGAAATCAGAAGTTTTTAAAGAGTTTCTCACCACAAGACATCTCAGCGGTCTCATTGAAACAAGCGTAGATGACCTCTCCCTCTGTGAAACACACACAGGTCATCATCTTCATCATCATCATCATCTTCATGCACTCTGTTTTTCATCTCAGGAACAATATTCAGAAACGTTTGATTGACTCTAAACATCTGGTTTTAACAGGATGAGGTACGTTTGGTATGAAACTGATGCAGTTTGATTTCAAAACTCACCAGCAGCACCGGTGAAGAGCGACGCAGCAGCCAGCACTAAACACACAGAGACTCCACATTCACTCACGACATCACAGAGAATACATTCTAGTGACATTAAAGGATTCAGAAAAGAATCAGACGTCTGAACACTGAGCATGAAAACAAACTGACTGTTTCATTAACATTCATTAATTAACATTTATTTAAGCTGTTCTGAAGATCTCAATGTGACGCTTTTTAGGAAAATCAGTTCACCTGCAGCTGTAAATATTCATTAATATATTACATTTAGTTGATTTAATATTATTCTATTCTTGTATATATATATATATATATATATATATATTCTTGTATATAGTGTGCATTCTTTATGTAATATCTTTACTCTGTTATTATAATTGTATATATTGTGTATTGACATTTTTTATATTATATTAAGATTTTGACCTGTTCTTACCTGTAACCTAGTGCTGCTGCAACAAAATAATTTCCCCTCACAGGATCAACAAAGTTACTATTCATCTATTTATCTATATCTATATATATCTTTATATAGATATAGATATAGATATATTATATAAATGTCAACAAACACGTAGAAAAAACAGAAAATAAATGTCAAATATTACAGTAACAATTAAATGCAACAAACTAAAAAAATGTCAACATCATTTTAATCAGTAGAAGAGACTTAAAAAGAAAAGAAAAGAAAAAGAATGTATTTTCGTTGTTTACATGTTTTCAACAATTCCTGTAAACATTGTGAGAGAACAGGAACAACCAACACTCTGACATTTATCATTTACAACAGTTTTAAAAGTCATCTTAAAAACACGGCGTTAACACATCTCAATCTTTAGTTTGTACCTGATAAACAAGTGAAGAGCAAAAGAGAGCATAAGAGAGCATAAGAGAACATAAGAGAGCATAAGAGAACATAAGAGAGCATAAGAGAACATAAGAGAGCATAAGAGAACATAAGAGAACATAAGAGAACATAAGAGAACATAAGAGAACATAAGAGAGCATAAGAGAGCATAAGAGAACATAAGAGAGCATAAGAGAACATAAGAGAACATAAGAGAACATAAGAGAACATAAGAGAGCATAAGAGAACATAAGAGAACATAAGAGAGCATAAGAGAGCATAAGAGAACATAAGAGAGCATAAGAGAACATAAGAGAGCATAAGAGAACATAAGAGAACATAAGAGAGCATAAGAGAACATAAGAGAGCATAAGAGAACATAAGAGAGCATAAGAGAGCATAAGAGAAGATAAGAGAACATAAGAGAGCATAAGAGAACATAAGAGAACATAAGAGAAGATAAGAGAGCATAAGAGAACATAAGAGAGCATAAGAGAACATAAGAGAACATAAGAGAACATAAGAGAGCATAAGAGAACATAAGAGAGCATAAGAGAACATAAGAGAACATAAGAGAGCATAAGAGAGCATAAGAGAGCATAAGAGAACATAAGAGAACATAAGAGAGCATAAGAGAACATAAGAGAGCATAAGAGAACATAAGAGAGCATAAGAGAGCATAAGAGAAGATAAGAGAACATAAGAGAGCATAAGAGAACATAAGAGAACATAAGAGAACATAAGAGAACATAAGAGAACATAAGAGAGCATAAGAGAGCAAAAGAGAACATAAGAGAGCATAAGAGAGCATAAGAGAACATAAGAGAACATAAGAGAGCATAAGAGAGCATAAGAGAGCATAAGAGAACATAAGAGAGCATAAGAGAAGATAAGAGAACATAAGAGAGCATAAGAGAGCATAAGAGAACATAAGAGAACATAAGAGAGCATAAGAGAGCATAAGAGAGCATAAGAGAACATAAGAGAGCATAAGAGAGCATAAGAGAGCATAAGAGAGCATAAGAGAACATAAGAGAACATAAGAGAGCATAAGAGAGCATAAGAGAGCATAAGAGAGCATAAGAGAACATAAGAGAACATAAGAGAGCATAAGAGAGCATAAGAGAGCATAAGAGAACATAAGAGAACATAAGAGAGCATAAGAGAACATAAGAGAACATAAGAGAGCATAAGAGAGCATAAGAGAGCATAAGAGAGCATAAGAGAACATAAGAGAACATAAGAGAACATAAGAGAGCATAAGAGAACATAAGAGAGCATAAGAGAGCATAAGAGAGCATAAGAGAACATAAGAGAACATAAGAGAACATAAGAGAGCATAAGAGAACATAAGAGAACATAAGAGAGCATAAGAGAGCATAAGAGAACATAAGAGAACATAAGAGAACATAAGAGAACATAAGAGAGCATAAGAGAACATAAGAGAACATAAGAGAGCATAAGAGAACATAAGAGAACATAAGAGAGCATAAGAGAACATAAGAGAAGATAAATGTGAAATACTCACAGCCGAAGGCGACCAGCCTCAGTGGGACCATGTTGGCGTCTCTCAGCCTCCTCGTTCGTCTTCCACCTTGCAGACAGAGCGACAGTGAAAGCAGCATCTGGACGTCCAGGTATTTATGTGTCTGTCCTGACAGCAGACATGCAGACGCCTGTCCCGTCCCCGCAGGCATGCGGGGGCCTCCTGACCCAGATGTGAAGAGAACATGTAAAACCCTGACAGGAGGTCCATAAACTCCACAGGGTTCAGGGCTTTTAACGCTTTAGATCCCAGCTGCACCTCGTTCTCCGCTCCGTGTTTCTCATTAAGAGGCTCAGAGCTGAGAGGAAACACATCTGGATCTGGTATCCAGGGGTGGAAACTGTGTCAGCGAACGGGCCCCAAATCTACTAAATGAGTGTGTTTGTGAAGAGCCACGTATCTACACAACACAACACACTCAACACTGGCCTCTGATCCTCCACAGCTCACTCTTCACACATCTATCACTTGTCCTGCGCTTCAAAAACATCTCGCGTTGAACTCACTGACGGCTGTTTCTCTTAAGGTGGGGAACACCACGAGCCAATCGGAAGCTTTGTAGGCGGGACTCAAAGAGAGAAGATCTTCTTGTTCAGTAGAAACACAAGGACACATGAAGATGGTGAGATGTTTGCAGCTGTTCAGACTGAAGTGAGTCGACCTGCTGAAATAATAACTTGGAAATCAACATATTTGACATTTCTCCTCGTTGATTAATCTGCTGATTATTGTCTTGATTAATTGTCTGGTCAATGATTAAAGCTACGGTTGCTAATCTTTCCAATGACAGTAGCTAGCAGCACTAATTTAAACGTCTCACTCCAAAGACACTCCCACAAAATCCTCTTCATGAATGTGAACAACCAACATGGCTGCTGTTAGAACTCACTGATGGTAAAATAACAGCTGGTGGGTTAGTGAGGAGCAATGAGTAAACACAGGTAGGAAGGTAGACAGGTAGGTAAGTAGACAGACAGGTAGTTAGACAGGTAGGTAGGTAGACAGGTAGGTAGGAAGACAGACAGGTAGGTAGGTAGGTAGGTAGGTAGACAGATAGACAGGTAGCTAGGTAGACAGACAGGTAGGTAGACAGGTAGACAGGTAGGTAGGTAGGTAAGTAGACAGGTAGACAGACAGGTAAGTAGACAGACAGGTAGGTAGGTAGGTAGATAATATTATGATATAATGTATTTTTACTTATTACAGCCACAGATACCAGATGTTACTGTTTTTTTCAGATCATTTGATTCATTAATATCTGTCGGATGTGATGAAGAATTCAACAAAAATATCAAAAACTATTTGGAAGATTATCACCAGCTCCTACTGCCTTTAATGTTAATCTATTGTGCTGATTAATTGTGTGACCATCAAGGACTTCATAGTTTTCATCTCTACTCTGAATGCATCAGCTGAGCTAACATGGAAACTGAATAACAAATAAAAATGAAGTGACAGGTTGAATTATTACATTCCTACCATAAATCATGATTGCATTATTACATATTCTAAACTGACAAACCGTTGTCTTCACTTTCTTTACCTACTTTTAAACTCATTCTGGCACAAACACACAATAAATATCTTCTTCTTTTCTTTGTGTGGAAGAAGCGAAAACCAAAACCAAATGTTTCCACATAAATAGTGCTGAAGACTCACCGAGATACCAAACACTGTGAAAATGTCCCAACATGCATCAGCAGCTCTTTTAGTGAAGAAGTCCAGGTGGCGGCCTCGGGCTCTTAAATACCAGAGTCCACTGAAACAGGACGCCAACGTCCTCATGATGGAACACGACTGAGAGGAGCTCTGGAACCCACACACAGGGCCATTCTTCTAGTTCTAAGGATCCATGCTGACCAACGTTAGTATTTGTGTCACTTGTGGTGTTTGTGTGGCGACTTCTTTTGTTGTTTTATACACACTTATACAGTTATACAAACATCCATGTCGAGGCAGTTTGTGGATTTTAATGATTTCTACAACAAATAACTTTAGTTCTTGTGGTTCATTGGATGAATGTTTAGAACGGTGAAGATGAAGAGAAATCTGACGTCTGAGCTGCAGTCTGACTTCTGAGTCTAACCTCAATCTCATGAGGCCGACGCCCTCTTCTGCTTCCAGCTGAGTTTAAATTTAAATCAGCTTCTAACGTTTAAACCAGGAGACACGAGGACGTTTCAGGTCGACATCGGTTCTTCATTTCATGTTTGTAACAAGACTAAATCCTGAGGAAAGTGTTCTCTTTGATCATTTGGTATGTAAGTAGGCAGAAAGACAGGTAGGTAGACAGGTAGGTAGACAGATGCACAGGTAGGTAGACAGGTAGGTAGGGAGACAGGTAGGCAGGTAGGCAGGTACCTGTAACGGACAACATTTGGTGAACGTATTCTCTTTGATCATTTGTGAGTGAGTTTGTTCTCGGTTGCCATGGCGTCAGGTCTCCAAACACAGACGGTGTATTCCACAGACTGAAGGTCACAGGTCTGATTTATTGAGGCGTTGTTTTCATAAATGTGTCCACGTGACGGAGCAGCAGTCAGAGCCACTGACGCAGAATTAAATGTCCAAAAACACCATTCATGGTGAGACTCTCAACCACGACATCAGGGCTCAACTCCACCTTCAGACGGTTTCACTAAACCCACTTCTGATTTTAACGTGCTTTCTTCTCTCTCTTTGTAAATGAATATTCAACACAAAACAATATAATCAACAGTGAACTTGTTGAAGCTTATTATTCCTGTGGTGACGCCATGAACTATAAATCATTATGTTTAACAGACAGGTGAAACATATTCCCCATACTGACGTTCTGGGACGTCTTCGGCCCGTCTCGTGTCCACCACCGAGTCCTCAACGACAAAAGAAGCACATGCTGATTGTTCTGGAATGTTCTGAACTATCCGTCAAAGCTCAAACTGTTTGTGATCGGTTGGAATAGTTCTAATATATTGGGGTAAAAAAAAAAAACGTCGGGGATTTTTTGTACAAAGAGAGATTTAGAATTATTGAAGAACAACATGATGTCATGTAATAACTGCACAGAAGCCCGTTCTGTAAAAGAAGAGCATTCATTATGAAATACTACACTTCTCAAACGTTGTACTGTGACCGTCACTGTAATGTTCTTTTTGTAGGATCGGTTGACGTACACCATCTCAGGTGAGTTCAGGTCCACAGTATCAAAAGAAGAGGGTGTTTATGAGTCGCGTATGATTTAGAGATCAAAGATCAAAGTCACATTTAATTGACTTTACTACCAGGTTCCTTGTTTTTCCGCTGACTCAGCTGTGAGTGAATCAATGTGAAGTTTGTACTTTTTATTTATTGGAGGTAAAAATGGCGCAGCAACGACTTGTGGTGAGTAGACTCAAGATGAATGAAGACACATTAAAATATATGGAGATGAGATTACTTCATCCCTCATGTTGAGACGAATACTTCACTAACTGTATTTCGTAGTGCTGGTATCAAAGCATCAGAAGTATTATAGAGTTGTACACAGATTCATTTGACAGGTCTGTGTTTCTCGTCATAATTTAATCCTCTGATGTGTGTCGACTCTGCAGTCACAGCTTGTTACTGCCGACCACCGTACCGTCAGGGACTTAGAGGAATCTGCTTTATTCTCACTTCAGGTACGTTAAAAGAACAAATGACCACCGAGAGTTTATCACATTAAATGACTGTGACACAATCTGATAAGGACTCTGGACGCTTAGACTGAGTCTAAGTCGAGCGTGTTTTATGACCTCATGTTGGTGCTTTGTTTCAGCCACATTCCTGAGGACATGAAGGACATCTAATTATAATAAACAAACTTAAAAACAGTCCGGAACTTGATATTATAGGCCTAGTCGTAGTAAGCACCTGTATTTTATATATATCTATGTTAAAACTTCTGAGTTTATAAAAGTTATATGTAGTTAATTTCATGACCCAAGACTGTAATTTGTGCTGTAATGTTGAGATTAATGTTAAGTATTATGCATGTGGTACACATGTATATCTACATCTGTCTGTGTCATGATATCAGAGTCTTTCTATCTTTGATTCATTTAATTGATCAGATTTATATCAAACTGTTTGGTACCTTTTTGCAGCTGAGATAGCACCCAATTTTAAATATGGAACAATCAGATTACATAATCTAGAGAGTTGTTAAAATGGGAGTGGTTTTGCTCGTCCAGCCATATCTTTAGACCTAGTGGTCTAAATTAAACTTAAATTAAAACAAATGTAAAGGTGCTTCACAATCTTCTCTGGTGCTTCTCAAACTCTCAGCTGCTGAGCGGCGAACAAATGTTTGGAGACAAATTTAAAGGTGTAAACGTGGAACGAAGGAGTTAATAATCAATCAACGATATGAGTCACTGGTTCTACCTGGTCACATGTAGTCCTTTTCATTTAGTTGTAGTTCATTGTAGTCTTCATGCTATTCATTCTTTTACTTTGTTTATTTGATCATTTATTTTCTCTTTAGTTAATATCAAATCTTCGGTGATTGAATCTTCTGTTGAACCCTGTTAGTTAAACTAATGGTGGTTTATGATTTAAGCTGAGCGCCATCATTCTTTGTAATAATTTATGGGTTCATAAGTCATAGTTGAATTAGTTGTAATCGTTACATACCTTGATATTGATTCATTAATATTCATTAAATCTGCTACCAGCAACAAGGGTACAAACAGTTAAACACACAACAAGAGTCTTCTGATATGTTTGATTGTTTTTGGTCAGAAATTACATTTATCTATTTCACCAATTTAGAAATCTATTAAAAAAAGCTGTTTTTATTAAAATCTTTTTACTGGAGTTGTTCTTCCGGTTCATAAGTGAGAAAATCAGTTCCAGTGTACAAGACGAAGGTAACCCCCCCCCCAATATAACTATTACTGATTAATCTCAAACTATTACATACAGTATGCATCATCTTCTGCTAACCCTGGTGTTTTAGCTAAATGCAAAGATCAAATGCAATAATTGGTCTGTTTTTGTCAGACATACATTGATTTGTTTAAATGTTCCAATATTCTAAAATGTAGAATGTAACATGAATAAACTAGACATTACTTTATATTTACTGTTATCTGAATAACCACTCTCAGTCACTGCACATTTATCAAGTAACCTATTTGTATATATCTTAAAGAAAGGCTTCTCTGCTGCTCTTTCAAGAGAGTAGATGGTTTGAACGTCTTTGTATTTGGTTTCTCATAACAGTGAGCAGCTCCTGTGGTTCAATGTTCCTCTGAGGTTCTAGTGGAGTGACAGCATGGCTGAAGCATCTGGTGAGTAACGTCAAGCTTTAAATAACTGACATGCACAAATCTGTCTCTCTCAGTACGCTTTGTTTCACACATTCAGCTAATATAGTGGGACTGTTTATTGTTATGTTTAATACAAGATGGTGAAATACTTAGTAAGGTTTAGGAACATTGGTGCCGAAGCTTCCTTTCATAAATGAACCTGTAGACCACCTTGCTCAGCTGGTAAAAAAGGTTCTCAGTAGTTTAACGGTTACCTGTTGGCATCGCTAGTATAGAGAGACATGGTTAAAGAGAGGTTATTACATAATCATAACCTGGCCTACGTACATTTCTGTCCTTGCAGTACCAGAGGATGTGCTGCTTGTGAGGCGCAGCACCTATGAATTCCTGCCTCCTGACAGTAAGTGAAGCTGGATTGAATCAGAATGAATCTCCATTGTTTGACAGATTGTGGGTACCACCTGTAAAGTGTTGCAGTGATCAAGCTCCCACATTGAATAGTACCACAAAGTACAAAGCTCAAACTTTACTTAATTTAAGATTCACAAAACAAAAGTGAGACATTACAAGTTCTCCATGTCTGCCATGTGATTCACTCGCTGTACAATTTGAGCTCCATCCAACCTCAAAATGACAAAACTCGCCCAGAGAACTGGTAGCTCTCGCTGCCTTAGATTTCAGTTTCCCTTACCAGAACCAGGTGCTATATTTATCTTTTTCTTCAGATTCATAAAAATGAAAGGGATTTCATGGCTGGTGGATTTTCCTTTTTTGTTTTTTCTCCAAAGTCTCGGTTGTGTTGATGGAGCAGCTGATAACACAGAACAAACGTCTAAAACTAGAAAACATTTAGTTGTTTTACATTGTAACCTTAATTTGATGACAACATTTAAAGAGGTTCAAAAAGATCTCACTAAGACAGATTTGTTGGAAAAGAAGAAAAATCTCTTCCATGAATTATAATGTTACAGGTTTATAACTCACTTCTGCCTTCAACCCGTATTTGTCTATATCAGGCGTTGGATGGACTGTACTTCTTAAAACAATCTATTTGTTGTGGGTTTTAGTATTTTTATGGGATCTGATGACAATGAGAAAATAATAGGATATCACAAGTCTTATCCTCTAACACTGACTCCAGTATTAAGGAGTTGATGTTGCCCATCTTGTCCATGAGGAAGACTTTCAGTAGTGTTCCCTTTGAAGAGATGAATGAGCTAACTGATGTCTCCAACACTGCAGGCAATCACACCAGGCTGTTCTACCAGGCCTTCATTTCATGATAAACGTTGTCTTCTCAGTGTTCACGGAGCTAGAGCCCGAGGTCACGGCACCTCATAGAGTACATAAGCTCTGTTTCATCATTTTCATTGGTTTATATTTGTAACTCTCACAGAGAGACATAAACGGTGACCAACAGCTTTGATTCATGAACAAATATAAATGAGACATGAGGTGTAGTCTTATGTCTATAAGAATAACAATAATGAATAACACTAAATTATGAATCACAGACCCATGAATTGGTGTAAAAAGGTGAAGGGGAGTGACGGCACTCAGCTTCAGTTATCAGACACAATAATTAGTTAAAGTAACAGAATTTAACATCAGATTTAATTTAGGACGCCTTCAAAAACTTCATAAATGTATATTAATCAATCAAATATCATTTCTCAGGGTTGCTGCAGAGCTCTTGGTATAGTGTACCTTCACTTTGTTTCATCAGCTCTGGTTATGTCCCGATCTGAATTCTGGGAAAACATGTTCAAATGTTCTCAGATGCACCATGTTGTTTTTCATCTTCTCCTTGTGTTGCTTTAATCTGAGTTCTGCCTGTTCTCTCTCTCTAGTCTGGATCAGAGCAGAAGCTTTTTTACTACTTTAAACTAAAACATGTAAAATTAAGAATACAAAATAATCTAAACCAATTCATTGATCCTGAAACAGTGTCTCTTTAATTAAAGACATCATGTGAATGAATCAATGTTCTGTTTTCTTACAGTCTCACATGATCTGCAGCCTCTGAAGCGAAGCAGCAGTCTTGACTTCCTGCCTCCTTACAGTGAGTTAAACTGAACAGAGTCAGAAACATTCTTGTGTTCATTATAATCCAGTGGTGGACCGTGCATGTTATACCTGGGTCTTCTGTGCTGTCCCACTAGACTTGAGCCATGTCCTAATAAGCTCATTATGACGTCACATCTATGGTTATTTGTTTCTAGGGTGTAATAATACACGTATTCATATTAAACCGTTTGGTACGAGGCTTAAGAACCGAACAATACGTTTGAATAATACTCGTGCGTTTGAAAAATGCAGAAGCTTAAATTGTGGTAAATATAATGTTTTCGGTGGACTGCGCTCACGTAACAGACAACAGGCTGTGTGACCTCTGAACCCGGAACAATAACAAAAAACAGCTGAGGCTGCGGCACCGCGCGTGTCTTCAGGGGGGCCAAGCTAACTAGCTTAGCGGGGAAACAACAGCCAAACAGATTACATTGTCCGGACAATAACCCCGCAATTAACAGACAATGCATATAGTCCAAATTAATGTAATTAACACAATGACAAGAACAACTCACAAGAACCAGTCACATATATTTATATGACAACAAAGTAACAAATCAATCCAGCAACACTGCAGCGCTAAAACACGAGCCATTCATATTATTCATAAAAACGACACGATAGACAAATGAATACAGTAGAAACGCTACTGCAGATGTAAAGACTCAGAATCAGTTAACTTACCACAGCTGCTCTTCACTTAAAAACTCCACTCAGGTCTCTGCAAACGTTTTCAAAAGCACGTAGCTTGTGCGTGTCCTGTCCTGTAGCTGCCTTGATGAAGAATAAATATTTCAAAATTTCAAAATTATGCAAACACGTGCCACTCTTGCTCTTTAACTTCCATGCATAGCTCCAAACAGCTCCAAACACCAAGAGCTCAGGTGTAAATAAAATGCATTCTTAGCCATAAAATAAGCAACGCTTATTAACGCGTGAAAAAATGAAAAAATGATAAAATAGCTATAACTTTGTGATTCTGTTTAGGCCAGCAGAGAAGGCTTAGCTGGCCCTGACGACCCACCACTGTTATAATCTGATTACAGTGTTTTCAGGTGATGGGTCACTGGTTAATGTTGAAGTTTCAAAATGTTAACAGCTGACACATTCACTCTAGTCCACCTTTAAACGTTCTAGTTTTATTGTTTTCAATTTGGTTCTTGGATTTGAAGAGTAGATTTTTACTAATCCAGTTTTTTCTTCTCAGTGTCTGAGCTGAGGGTTGTTCTGCTGGGGAACAGCTGGTCTGAGAGGAGTTCAGTGGGGAACTTCATACTGAGAGAGACTGTATTCAACACTGAGGAAGAACCAGATCAATGTCTGAGAGTCAGAGGACGATTAAAGGGGAAAAAAGTAGTCGTCATCAACACTCCAGATCTGCTGCTTCCCAACATCTTCCAACACAAACTTACACAAGATGTAGAACACTGTGTGAGACTCTCTGATCCTGGACCTCATGTGTTCCTGCTGGTTCTGCAGCCTGAAGACTTCACTGACAAACTCAAACTGAGACTCTGCAGAGTCCTGCATCTCTTCGGGGATCGATCCTTTGATCATTCATTGATACTGATATCAACACCTAAACAGGAGAGTTCAAGTGTCAGGGGAAAATATATGAACTACCCGCCTCTGAAAAACATCATCAGAATTTGTAAAGGACAATTTTTATGGAAGCCCACTGAACTTCCAGAGCTGGTGACATGCTTGGACCAAATCGTGAAGAAGAACAGAGCCGAGCATGTGAGCTGTGGAGCGGATTCAGCGTCTGCTGCTTCACCTGGTGATCACCTGAGACTCTCGAGTGTCTCGGACACGGTTACAGGTAAGTGAGAACTGATGCAGTCTGTGATGGCGCGCACATAAATCCACTATCGTCACAGAACACATCTGTTAAAAACCATTGTTAAGAATGTTCAGTGTCGGGAACTCGTGGTAGAGATGATAATTAAAGTATCAATACATAATACCGACAAGAGTCTAGGATCTTCAGCACAGAATATTTATTAGAGTATTATTAGTAGTATTGAGTATCGGGTTTTTAGTAAATTAAAATACATTTAAAAAAATAAAAAATTAAAGGCAAATTAAATTTTAAAAAAAATTAACGGCAAATTAAAGAATGATGAACTAAAATATTACCCCACTAATTGCTCAAAATCCACCAGGGTTCTCCAAGTTAAATTTAAGACTTTTAAAGACCTTTTTATTACCACTTAGAATTCAATTTAATGCCTTTGTGGCCATACTGGCAAAAGTATAAAGAGTATAATGGAACATTTTAGACATAGACTACAATCATTTACCAAGTAGTTGAACTTAATAAAATATTTATTATAATTCATTTATTTTAAATACACATTAGCTCTGTGTGTTTACTCTAAGAATTTTAGCATTAAGAGGTCCCATAAACCTCCATGGATAATAATAATAAACTTCTCAAAACAAAGGTTACAAAGTGCTTAACATGATTGAAATGGCAGACAAACAATGATAAAACAACAACAATCTAAAATAGTTTTAAAGTTATACAACATTGACCAAAGAAGCAACGTAAGACAATAAGTAAAATAGAACAATGTGAAATAATTAAAATACTCAAAAAGTTAAGAGAATGCTTTTGTATATGGATCTGATTCACGTGAATGACATTGTTGAAACTAAAAACCGGGCGATTGGGTTAATCATTAAAACGACACCTGCCCATTCTGAGGCGACGGGCTGACGTTAGCTTATTAGTAACGAGGTGCGAGACAAATGTTTTCTGTGCCGACAACCAGAGCTCCGCCCATTCCACGGTTCAAGAGCGTAAACAGTAGGCGACCTGTACTGCCATATAACATACACACTACACTACACTACACACAGAAAAGATTTATATACTTTTCACAGTTATTTACGACGTCACAGTATTTATTTAATCCTACGAAAAATGTAAGACCTTCAAAATTAATACTTCAGTACTTTTAAGAGCTAGTTTTAAGAATACTACATTTAATGCTTTTAAAATACATTTAAGACCCGAGAAAACAATTGTCCAACGTTAACAATGAGACGCGAGTTGTGTTATAAAAGCTTTCAAAACATGAATATTATGTTCACTACAGAGCTTATTTACCACATTTTCTTTCTTTCTCTCTCTTTGATGTATTACAGATTCTGCTCTCAGGATTGTGCTGTTGGGAAAAAGTGATGACAAAAAGACGAGACTTGTAAACTTCATCACTGGCCAAGGGGTTCATTTCCAAAAACACTCTCAATTCAAACAATGTGTGGTTACCTACGGGGACTGGAGAGGAAAATCTGTAACAGTAGTTAAAACCTCAAACATCTTCGGTCCGTCTGTGAAAACCGTGAACGAAGAGCTGAAGGAATGCGCGACTCTTTGTCCACCTGGACCGAATGTTCTGCTGCTGCTTGTGAAGCCCTCCACATTCACGGAGAAGAAGACGCAAACACTGAGGTCCATTCTGAGCTGGTTTGGAGAAGATGCTTTAAAACACTCGATGGTCATCAGGACACATAATGTGATTGAAAGCTTCCATGTGAAACAGCTGCTGAAGGACTGTGGAGGAAGACAGTACAGCATGTTGGAAGATGACCAGAGACGATTGATGAAGAAGATCGAGAACATTGTGCGTGAAAACAAAGGAACCTTCCTCACCTTTGCTGAAGAGGTGAAACCATCTTTAAACCTGGTTCTGTGTGGGAGGACAGGAGCAGAGAAGACTTCAGCAGCCAAGGCCATTTTAGGTCAGACAGAGCTTCATCCAGTCTCCAACTCATCAGAGTGTGTTAAACATCAGGGAGAGGTGTGTGGACGTTGGGTTTCTCTGGTGGAGCTGCCTGCCTTGTATGGAAAACCTCAGGAGGCAGTGATGGAGGAATCACTCAGGTGTATCTCCCTCTGTGGTCCTGAGGGCGTCCATGTCTTCTTCCTGGTCCTACCTGTGGGTCCACTCACTGATGAAGACAAGGAAGAGTTACAGACCATCCAGGACACATTCAGCTCTGCAGTCAATGACTTCACCATGATTCTGTTCACTGTGGAGTCAGATCCTAAAGCTCCAGCTGTTGTTAACTTTGTGAAAGAATACAAGGAGATCCAGGATCTCTGTCAGAGCTGTGGAGGAAGATATGTTGTTCTCAACATCAAGGACCAGCAGCAGATCCCAGAGCTGTTGGATTCTGTGGAAAAAATGAGGCCATTTAAGGAAAGACCATGCTGCTATACGACAGAAACATTTACAAATGCAGAAAAAGAGAAAAACACCACGCTACAGGCTGAACTTGACGACCAGAAAACAAAGACCACATCCAGCTGTAAGTATAGTTTTTCGTTAATGAACCACTCTGTGTCATTAATCGTGTTCTATACTAGGCTCTTGAGCATATACTGTAGTAACTGTCACCATTAAGTTAACTCCAGGTCTTCTTGTTTCACAGGTGATGAAGAGAAGCAGAGTCCAGAGGGTCTCAGGATCGTGCTGATAGGAAAGACTGGCAGCGGAAAGAGCTCCTCAGGAAACACCATTCTAGGAAGAAAGGAGTTCAAAGCTGAATCGAGCCAAAAGTCCGTCACCAAACGTTGTCAGAAAGCAGTGAGTGAAGTGGACGGTCGTCCTGTCGCTGTGGTCGACACTCCTGGTCTGTTTGACACAAGTTTGTCCCATGAAGAGGTTAATGAGGAGATGGTGAAATGCATCAGTCTTCTGGCTCCTGGACCACATGTCTTCCTGCTGGTGTTACACATTGGTAGATTTACAGAAGAGGAAAAGGAGACATTAAAACTCATCAAGAAGGTCTTTGGGAAAAATGCTGAAAAGTTCATCATCATTCTTTTCACAAGAGGAGATTCACTGGAGCAAGAGGAGCAGTCTGTTGAGGAATACATAGAAAAATGTGATGATTCCTTTAAAAAACTGATCGATGACTGCGGAGGAAGATACCACGTGTTTAATAACTTCGATAAACAAAACCATTGGCAAGTTATTGATTTGATAAAGAAGATTGAAACCATGGTGGAGGAAAATGGAGGCGGGTGCTACACTAATGAGATGCTCCGAAAGGCTGAAGAAGCAATCCAAAAGGAAGTGGAGAAGATCCTGAAAAACATGGAAGAAGCGATGCAGAAAGAGCGAGAGGATCTTGAAAGACGACGTGAAGAACAAATTAAAACGATGGAAGAACGAATGGAAAAACAGAGAGCAGAAGCTGAGCGGGATAGCAAACTGAGAGTCAGAAAGCTTGAGGAAATGAAAGTAAAAATCAACAAGGAGCGTGAGCAGATGAAGAAAGAAAAAGAAAAGAGGAAAGAAGAAGATAAAATGATGACTAAACGGGACGAAATAAAACAAGAAACGTGGGAAGTTTTGAAGGAAAAAATAAAAGTAAACTCTGCGTCAGATGAAGAAAAGAGAGCCGAGCTCGAGCTGAGAAGAGAAGAGATGAGAAAGGAACAAAACGATTCCTGGGAGAAACGCAGAGAAAAGGAATGCAGACGAAAGCAGGACACAAAAAAACTCAAAAAGCTCCAAACGGAATACGAGCTGCAGAAAGAAAACCATGAAAATGAAGAGCGAAACAGAAGAGAACAGGAGGCAAACGGAAGAGTCGAGTTAGAGGAAAAATTCAAGAACATAATGGATGATATGAAAAAGAAATATGACGAGGAGGCTAGAAAGCAAGCGGAAGAAAACAATGAATTCAGAGAGAAATACATCAGGAACTTTGCGGGGCTGATGGAAGAGCACACGGAAGAAAAGGAGGCGCTGAAGCAAGAGCACAGCAAGAAGCACAAACTGTTAGACGTTCTCTCGTGTCACAAGGAAACAATGCTGAAAGAAGAAGTCAGAGAAATAGAAGGAAGACTCAAAGAATTGGAGACGTCACATGAGAAGAAATTAAGAGATTTAAAAGAGAAGTACAACGACAGATGCGTCATCCTCTGATAACGCTCTCGAACTCTCGACATAGAAAGACAAACATCAGAGTTTAAAGTAAAAGAGCATGTCCTTTAAAATATGTGCATGCATTCAATGTGCAAATTGCTGTAAGGTTATATGTCCAACAGATGTAAGAATATTATCCATTAACACACAATGACACTGACAGATGTACTGGGACATTTTCTTTTTCCATGTTGCCTCCACATGTAGAAGTATTTCATTCTAATGATGAACTGTAATTGTGTTTGAGCCTTGAACTCAAGTCATTGATGATTGTTTGTGGAGCCATTTAGTGGATGTTAATAGTTAAGAGCTAGTAATTAAATCCAATAGATCTAACGACAAATCATTTTAACAGCGCTACCTGTGCCATGGCAACTCAGCAAACTCCCACTGCTGAGGAAGGCCATGAGAGGTGGCTGAAAGCACACACAGTAAGGGGACCTTGAGCTGAGAATTGTTGTCAAATGCACATCGTCGCTGTCGGGCAGAAACCTTGTATGTCCAAAACAGTCATTTTTCACGAACGTTGGTTTAAATGAATGTAACGCTGTGTGGTCAAAGATGGTCTTATGACGTTATATATGTTCAGATACTTGCATATGACATTATATCATTATTATTTGAACAAAATTAAGTTTAAATGGAGTTCTGAGGTTTTTGACCGGAGAATGTCGCGATACATGTTTTGTCCATCATTGATTAGAACATCCACTCAGCCGCTGAGGTCACATTGCTAGCTAGACTTCCATCTATAATCACAATGTTACCATCAGAGCTCGCACCACTTTTCTTTGGTTAAATATTTGTAAAACCCTCCGACAGATGTAAAGGGCGACCAATGGAATTGAAAATCAAAAGTTGAAATGACAAAATAGCATGAAAGTGTCAGGAAACTATTGTTTTTCTCCAGATTATCATTATTAATATTATTATCAGATTTCGAAGGGGCTTGGAATGCTTGAAAACTCACAAAAATTGTCAGACACTTTAGAACTGAATTGTACAGAATTGTAAAGTTTGAAGTGATTGGGCATCCATAGTGCGAAGCATTTGTGTTTTCTTGGGATGGCAATTCGCACGTTTCGCCATTTACACAGGAAGCTCTTGTAGTCGTCCAATCTGCCCAAAATTCCGCCTGCTGAATAAGAGTCCAGGTCTGAAGACATCTACTCGTCCGTAAAGAGTCGTAGTCTGCTGGCAGCTTTAATTCTTCTTAGTTCCTGTATTGATCATTGTAAGTGTTGTCAAATACGATATTATTTGTAAAGTATAAAGTACAGATATTAACTCTTCAGGAACCAAAAATAAAGGCAGAACTGAGTTTGACTGTTTATCTGCAATGCATGTTTTTTACAACACAGTTTTAAAAAGTTAAACTGGGTCTTACTTAAATGCTGTGATAGTTGAACAAACTCCTGGTCTGACAGTAAACTTCATTTCAAGAAGTTATGCATTGACTTCTTGCAGTAAAGAGTTTAAAGCAGAAGGACTCTGCTGATGAACCATGCTGTCAGTATTTGATGCAGAGAAACAGGGAACTTACCCTCCAGTAGTCCTTCTAACTGTTCCACTTCATGTTGGAATGTTTAGCTGTTTTTAGGCCGAACGAAAGTTATGAAGAAACCTCTGAAAAATAAATAAATAGTAATAATTTGCCACATTCTGTAAATCTTGTAACACTTCAGTTTAAGAGAAGACGGTTGAAGATAATAAAAGACAGATAAAGTTATGAATAATTAAAGGAGGACACATTCCGTCATCAATCATTAAATGATTTTTGAATACCAGTGAAAAGTCTGTAATTTACAGCCGTTTCCTCAGATGACCCTTGATTTAAGTTTATACATTATTTTGCTTGAATGTTGTTAATATTCTCTTTAATAAGCTGATAAAATATTGAGCAATCAATTATGGTGATAAACACAAACTCCAGTCAAAGAGGCAGAGCTGTAGCTGAAGCTCCAACAAATTAAAAACAAGACTCAAAACAAAAGTTAATCTTGAAAGATTAAGTCCACCACATGTTTTAAACACATCAGACACATCAGGGTTTGCTGAGGTCAATCATTTGGGCTGGGGTTATATCTCCAACAACAATAAAGTTAATTTATCAAGTAGGCAGGATTTTTATGAATCAAAAGGTTACTTTCTGACTTAAAACTAAATTCTAATAAAACTTAATCTGGTGACAACAGTCGTAGTGCAAAAATGATAACTTACCTCCTTCACTGCTGCTGGTTGATGAACAAAATGCATGCTGGGAAACTTGACCACCGCAAGTTCACACGTTTCATCTCCCAAAAGTATCCTGATAAAATGGACGACGTGAGGATTCCTCCGGGCATTTGGACCATAATTGGTGATAAACGTGAAATTCACAACATTACTTTGACGATGTCTCAAAAGTCCTTGAGAACACAAATTCAGAAAGGCTCAGAAATCAAGTGGAAACTATTCATTGCTAAACAGTGTTAAATAAATAAAAGAATAAATGAGAGCAGCTTTACTGCCTCACTGTGTCTCTCATGCTGCCAGCCCTTCTTTACTACACCTCTTTAATAATAATGGCCAGAATGTTTCATCTCATTATAAATGTCACAGAGACTTTAGACAGAAAAAAAGTTAAGGAGCGTATACTCATACTCAAAATAATAACAATACAGTAAATATCAACATGTGTTTAAAGTCAGGTGTTAAAGAGTAATGTGTAGAACAACTCTTTGTAAAGGACACCCTCAATCAAGCAGACGGTCTCTTTTCTACACAACCACACCGGTATTTGTAGCTCTGAGAACGTTTGCGGCTGCTGCAGCAGAGGGCTTCCTTCTCTTTTATCTTTCATAACTTCCTGCAGACAGTTCTCTTTCTACTTTCACTCGTACTGCTGTTTGGGTCGCAGCGAGGATGCCAGGAGGTGAGTGAACTCGATAACCAAGTGTTTACAGTAGAAGTGTCACAGCTTTTAGTACAAATATAGTAGTAGAATAAAGTAGTCCAAATATAATAGAATAATAGATGTGTGTGAAGACTTTACTGCTACAACGCGTAACGTGTCGTGTGCCGGACGTGACCGGCCAAGTTAGCTTCATGTGCTGGAGCTGAGAAGAAGAAGACACCCATCAGACAATCTGAAGAGAAACAGATGATTGTGTTTGGGTCTGGAACGAGAGGTCCTGATATGGTTTCAGTCTGCGTTGAATCTCTTTAATATCTGACTGACATCAGGAGATTCACTGAGACGACCGTGACAAACGTTCATCTTCACGTTTAGGCCGAAGTGAACTGTGGAGACGCCATTTTGAGACATCGTGAAGGAGGAAGTGAATAGTGCTGATCGGACATGTTGTCTACAGTGTGAATGTGCAGCGATATGATATGCTAGAGACATTTTTATTACTTTAATAAAGAGATCTATTTGTTCTGGCAACATCAGAATTATAATATATGATTTATATTTATCAAGACCTTTCTATTAACAGAAGATATAGAATTATTTGTAATACTTTTGATGGTTGAAAACATGTATAAAGGTTATCTGTGAAGGAGGTTGTTTTCAGTTTGGCCTGTTTGTTATCAGGATTATGGAAAAACTAGCGTTGTGATTTTCATTAAACGTGGTAGAAGAGTGTAGCATGAGCCAAGGAAGAAGACTTTACATTCTAGAACTGATCTGAATCACACATTATTTTCCCTTTTGTTATCTTTACTAAATAAATACACTTCTAGTGTGATTATTATTACTATTATTATTAATAAGAATCTGCTTAATCGAACATGTATGTTTGGACACACAAGGAATTTGACTGGTTTCTACCAGTGAACTCACCTTCAAACTACAAGATGGAACATACAGAAGACATTAAGCTGAAACAAGGAGAGCAAGCTAATAGAGGAAAGTAGAAAACAACAATGGACAATAACATACATCTTGTATACAGGTCAAACTGTCCCTGTTAGCTGAGTGTACACAGGGTTACAGTAGTCCAACAGCAGTACAGAGTTATTACACAGGAGTGTTTACTTTCATCATCCTATGTCTGATTTAAGTGTTTAGAAATATAAATCTAAGGGTCTTGTTGCGGCTGCAGTTTTCACTTATCAACCAATCTGTCGAGCTGCAGTCAGCGCTGAAGTTTCCTCTGTAAAAACATGTTGGTGTGAAAAAGTGAGATGATTCAAATGTTAACTGTTCTCCCTTTAGGTTCTTCCATGCAGCAGTTCACTTGAATGATTTCAGCAGAGCACATTATGGCGACTGCAGCACCAGGTGAGTCCAGTCAGACTGTACTAGTCTGGATAAAAGACTGTCCTCTCTCTCTCTGTCCACAGAATATCAACATAGTGAAAGCACTCTGTCCTCAGAGCTTAACAGAGACACAGCCTACAGCTGGACAATAGTCACTGTTCAATCAACTTGAGATCATAATTCATCACTTGTGTTCTATTGAGCAGTATCTTCTTTACAAACTGTAAAGGATGCAGAGACAACAGATCACCACTTGGTGGAGACAAAACATTTACTTTGAGAGGATTCACAACACAAGCAGATGTGTTGGTTGAATTTGCTGCCATATAACTTTTCTCATGCGTTTACGTTTTTATCATGAGAGGGTGTATTGTATGCAAAACAATATTACATATAATGAAAATGTTGCTTTTACATGTGGCTGCTTGTTAAAGGTGCTAAATTCAAAACTCAGAGCATATCTTGTGTCTCCACACGTCTCTCAACATGGTGATGAGCTGAGCCGGTGGCTAGCTGAGAGTGCTAACAGTGCAAACTACAGCAACAGTGCTGACAGAGCTCACAGTGTTAACCTGAGGGGGAACAGAAGGCTGGGCGCTACAGTCTTGTGCCGCCGTCGCTGTTTGAGACAGAGTTATCGACTGTAACCGCCGTGTGACAACAGTGCAGAGCGGCGGCCGTGAGCTTTCAGATTGGGTCTCTTTTTGTTTGTTAGGCTTCGTTAGGTTTTCCACATCTTTGCATTATATCTGGTCCAGAGTTTTAGAAGTCTGCATGGGACATCTGAATGATGGTGTTACTGCCACCAGAAGGTCTACTGTAGACTACATGTGATTAGTAAACGAATGCTGTGTCCTTCAATCACAGATGAGATGCATCCTCTGAAGCGCAGTAGAAGCTATGAGTTCCTGCCACCTAACAGTGAGTGTTATCCTGCTATTTAAGAACATCTGAGTTCACAGTATTTAGATGGTAAAATGATACGTAACTAAACCCTGAACTTAAACAGCAATGAGACTATAAATTGATACATGTAAGTCTGCATTTATTTGCGTTTTCTAAATCTTTGTTTTTCTCAGTGTCTGAGCTGAGGGTTGTTCTGCTGGGGAACAGCTGGTCTGAGAGGAGATCAGTGGAGAACTTGATACTGAGAGAGACTAAGTTCAACACTGAGGAAGAACCAGATCACTGTCTGAGAGTCAGAGGACGATTTAAAGAGAAACAGATAGTTGTCATCAACACTCCAGATCTGCTGCACCCCAACATCTCTGAAGACAAACTGACAAAACATGTAGAACACTGTGTGAGACTCTCTGATCCTGGACCTCATGTGTTCCTGCTGGTTCTACAACCTGAAGACTTCACTGAGGAACTCAAAGTGAAGCTCTGCAGAGTCCTTCAACTCTTCAGTGATCAATCATTTGATCATTCATTGATACTGATATCAACACCTAGAGAGGAGAGTTCAGCTTTCATGGACAAAGACCAGCCTTTAAAAGACCTGATCAGAATGAGTAGAAACAGATCCCTGAACCAGAAGAACCTTCAGCGTCCAGAGCTGTTAACACGTTTGGGTCAAATTGTAAAAGAGAACGATGGAGAGCACGTTAGCTATGATGTTTATGAGGACACAACATCTACTCTACCAGATGATCATCAAAGTCCAAAACAGAAGGAAACACAGACTTCTATCACAGATGCTGTTAAAGCTGCTGGTAAGTGCAGAAACTTTTCTGACAAGCCAATAAATACTTTGTTGACACAAATCCTTCTTGATGAAATTAAAACATTCAGCTGCAAATGAAAGATGTCATTTTTTTACAGGTCTTCATGGAGTTAAAATCATTTCACAACTCTTCCTCTCAGAGAAAAGCCCTGTGACTCACAGTAAGTACATTTATCACAATGCTAATCATGTGACTGCAGATAGATTTTTGGTGGCACCTTTTCTCTATAATGAACCCAAACACATCCCACAACTCTTCACCATTGACAAAGAAAAAAACAGAATAAAAACTATTTTCTCTACAGTTATATCATGTTTGTATCTGTTAAATTAATTTTAAACTATTTTACCCTATAAATAAGGTAAATACATAATATGAGAAATGTGATGCCACCTTAAAATTATCCAAATGCTCGTACTGAAGATACAAGTCATTTATGGCTAACACACACATTTCAATGAGATTACCTCAATCTTAAGAGTACAGGTACTTAGACAACAAAACCTTGGTGCAATAAAATAACCAATACATTGATTCCCATACACTTAGGATTTTCCTTTAAAAGCTACAAAGCTGTGCACACCTCCTTGCATGTGAATTGAATCGCGTGGGATTGCACAGAGCTAGAGGTGACGCAGAGTTTTATAGCTTCAGGGACAGCAGGGCTGCAGCACAGGAAGCCCTCATCCAATGAGACCCTAGAGTTGAGTTTGGATGAAAAGTCCCACTTAGTGTCTCCTGTAGCTTGGTGTTACCTTAAACTCAAATCAGGCTTTTGACTGCTCTGCAGGCCCTGCAAGCCCCTTTGTTCAGAGCACATGATGAAATCCCAACATCATTGAACAACATTCTCGAGTTGGTGTTGCTTTGGTCCACTGTGGGTCTGAGACAGGTTTTGAGATGAGCCAAGACCTTCCTCTTAATGGAGGTGGTTTTTAAACACTTGGGAACTGCTGCATGGGCCAGTGACAGGTTGAAGATATCTGTCAGGATCTCAATCAGTTGTCCAAAACAGGCCCTGAGCACATATACCATCAGGAGCAGCAGCCTCACATGCATTGATCCTGCTCAGTGCAGCACACACATCAGTGGTGGAGAGTGTGAGGGGCTAATGGTCTGCAGGGAGCACAGTCTTAATGGCCTCCTGGTTAAACCTGTCAAAGGATGCCTTTGATGGCCTGGATGCCTTGCCATGCGGTGGAGTCGGAGATGTTGTTGAAGTGCTCCTCATTTGTTAGTTTGTGCTTGATGTCCCACTTCAGGTTGGCCTGAGCCTCCACCTGATTTGAAAGCGGCGTTGCCCGCCTACAGCAGCAGACAGACCCCTTCGTCTTTCCACGGCTTCTGAATTGACAAGTTTGTGATACACTTGAGGGTAGTGACGTTGTTGATGTTGATGTGGTCCAGAACGGTGGAGGCAGAAGAGTCAATGTCCATGTGGGAGTCCAGGGTGGCCTGAGTGGCAAACACAGTACTGAGTCTGCTCCCCCTGGCCACACTTTAACTGTCCTCACTGCTGATTTCACACGTTTGATGAACGGTGAACGTTATCTTCTTTTCAAATAATATTGCAGCGTGCGTCCTTGAGTCTGGGATCTTAGTCAGCTGGGGACTGAATAGGCTCTCGGTCAATCACGGGGAACCTGACAGAGCCAGCGTGTAACATGCGGCCTCGTGATTGGCACAGCAGCGATAGGGGCGGGTCCTCCTCTTTGTGTGCAGGAGGCTTGGAGGGACAGGTCCAGGCCAGTGTAGCCAACTTGGCGACTTTCTCGCTAAATCTGGCAACTCTCCGAACCCTCTTGGCGACTTTTTTTGTCAAAAGCTAGTAGAGACAAATCTAGCGACTTTTTCTGGTGTTTTGACTGACGGGAAAGCACGTACCGTTCTACAGTTACTCTTGTCATAAACCGGGCCGAACGGCCATGACAAAAAAAGGAGATGCATTCAATGGAATGCTATTTATTAGATTTAAAGTAACATAAAAGACAAACATAAACTAACAGTGACATGTGAAGTCAGTAGTTTCAGCAGTGTAAGTGAGTGGGTGTGTGGAAAGTGTATATGAAGTGTTGTATAATGTAGAAACAAACCATAACCGCAACAAAAACCAAAATGGGTGTCTCGGGTAGGGGGGGGAGAGAGAGAGAGAGAGAGAGAGAGAGAGAGAGAGAGAGACAACTGAGGATCCAGAGGGTTTTTATCAAGGGTGCACTGGCACACAGGGCCAGTGTTGTTAATGGCCTCAGGTGTTTCCACTCTGCCTGACGATCCTCTGCCACACCTGCAAGGAAAGCAGCCAAACAGGCAGACGGGGTCCTCACACTGTCGTGAATGAGCAGCGGGTGTTACTGTGGGCCGCCCTAAAGCACTCACAGGCTCGCAAAGCAATCCCAGCTGCAGTCAGAGCAGAGAGGTGACGCTCTCTGCGTCCGACTGCAAAGGAATCGCGCATAGCCGCCGCTGATCCCACCATGTTTTACAGAGCGGGATGTAACGGTGAACATTTTTAAAAACAGAGAAACTCCTGGTATACGGACTGACAATGCTTCTGTTATGACGGTGATTAACAATGGGGTCCATAAGAAGTGATGGATCTATTTCAATGGCAAAATAAACAAACTAAAACAAGAATCAACAGAAGAAAGTACATTTGTACTTCTAAACATATTTAGAGTGTATTTTACTCACTTTTTACAATTATGCAAATTAGGCAATGATGTCATTTAGCAACTTCTAGCGACTTTTAGGACAGCCAATGGCTACTTTCCTTACTGAGGAGTTGGCAACACAGGTCCAGGCTTGTCTCGCGCTGTGAGTGAACCAGTGCTCAGCTTGAGAGAGCTCCTGTGTGTCGCTGAATGTGTGCATTTCTGACTGAAAGATAACATCTTCTGCCTCCATTTATCCATTCGTTTTCAATTTGTGAAAAAATGTAAATGTCTAATCAAAAAAATTGTCTAATCAACCAAAAATTTGCGGACCCCCTGCAGTACCTTTGCGAACCCCCTAGGGGTCGCGGACCCCCTTTTGAAGACCTCTGGTTTACAGGATATTTGATTTTTTTAAATGAATGTAATACTTGACTTCTCGCTTTACAGGGTTTGTACAAAGGCAATAAAGTAGTCCATGAATATGAGATATGAGTTTTAAAACAATTACAATCTCTCTTTGTCATTTTGCATGTTCGTTGATGTCTTACACCTACAGTCTATGGGCATACCGCTGGTTTACATTGTTGTCTTTTGATTATTCAGTTCATTTTGTTTGTACACCCTCTGGCGTTTTGGAGAATAATGAAGCGCACGGCGCAGAGAATATATACGTCTCTGTACATAATCAGAGCTTGAACCGTTGATACTATGAAATGAACCGGAAGTTTTGCCAAGCCTGACGATGACCGAACAGATCTCATTATGTCAGCCAAGTGTAACTAAAACCTAATCATGAGGTAATGCCATTTTATCTTTCTCTCTTTTTTATTGCAGCTTCAGGATTCAGGATTGTGCTGCTGGGAAAAAGCGAGGACAAACAGACAAGAATCGGTAACTTCATCGTGACGCACCAAAGTTTTCATTACCAAAAAAGTTCCCCCACAGCACAAAGTGTGGCCACTTGTGGAGAGTGGAAAGGAAAACCATTAACAGTGGTGAAAACTCCAAACATCTTCAGTCTGAATAAGGAGACCATAAGAAGAGAGATGAAGAGCTGTGTGACTCTTTGTTCACCTGGACCAAATGTTCTGCTGCTGATAGTGAAGCCTTCTGATTTCACTGAGGAGAAGAGACAAATACTGAAGTTCATCCTGAGTTTGTTTGATCAAGATGCTTTCAATCACTCAATGGTCATCGTGACACATGACAGGGATGAAATGAGTGTCTCTGTTAATGAACTCCTACAGGATTGTGGAGGAAGACACTACAGCATGTCTGCAGATGACCATAGATCATTAATGGAGAAGATTGAGAAGATTGTGCATGAAAACAAAGGAACCTTCCTCACCTTCACTGAAGACACCATCAGACCAAAGTGTGACCACATGAAACCATCTTTAAACCTGGTTCTGTGTGGGAGGACAGGAGCAGGGAAGACTTCAGCAGCCAAGGCCATTTTAGGTCAGACAGAGCTTCATCCAGTCTCCAACTCATCAGAGTGTGTTAAACATCAGGGAGAGGTGTGTGGACGTTGGGTTTCTCTGGTGGAGCTGCCTGCCTTGTATGGAAAACCTCAGGAGGCAGTGATGGAGGAATCACTCAGGTGTATCTCCCTCTGTGGTCCTGAGGGCGTCCATGTCTTCTTCCTGGTCCTACCTGTGGGTCCACTCACTGATGAAGACAACAAAGAGTTACAGACCATTCAGAACACATTCAGCTCTGCAGTCAATGACTTCACCATGATTCTGTTCACTGTGGAGTCAGATCCTAAAGCTCCAGCTGTTGTTAACTTTGTGAAAGAATACAAGGAGATCCAGGATCTCTGTCAGAGCTGTGGAGGAAGATATGTTGTTCTCAACATAAAGAACCAGCAGCAGATCCCAGAGCTGTTGGATTTTGTGGAAAAGATGAGAGTTGAAGGATCCAGATCCTTCACAATGGAGATGTTCACCAAGGCTCAGATGGAGAATGTTTCAAAACTTAAAGCCGAACTGAGAGATCTAAAACATAAAAGTAAGATTGGAATAGATGATGAACATCAGGGTGAAGAGTGTCTCAGGATGGTGCTGGTCGGGAAGACTGGCAGCGGGAAGAGTGCAACTGGAAACACCATTCTGGGTGAACAACATTTTAAATCTACTCTCAAATCAAAGTCGGTGACCAAGTTTTGTCAGAAAGCAACAGGAGAGATTGATGGACGGCCTGTCGTCATAGTTGACACCCCCGGCTTGTTTGACACGACTCTGACTAATGATGACGTTCAAGAGGAGCTTGTGAAATGCATCACCATGTTGTCTCCTGGACCTCATGTGTTCTTACTGGTGCTGCAGATCGGCCGATTTACAGACGAAGAAAAAAATTCTGTGGAGCTGATTAAGAAATATTTTGGCAAGAAGTCTGGAGATTTCATCGTCATTTTATTCACCAGAGGAGATGAACTGGAAAATCAAACAATTGAGAGTTACCTAGAAGAAGACTGTGATGACTTGTTGAAAAAACTAATAAATGACTGTGGAGGAAGATACCAGGTCTTCAATAACAAAAATCAAACCGACCGCACACAAGTCAGAGATTTGATGAAGAAGACCAACACAATGATGAAGGAGAATGGAGGCAGCTGCTACACCTCAGAGATGTTCCAAGAGGCTGAAGCAGCAATACAGAAGGAAGTGGAGAGAATCCTGAAGGAGAAAGAAGAAGAAATGCAGAAACAGAAGGAGGAGCTTCAAAGAAAACATGAAGAAGAAATGGAAGCAGTGAAGAGAAGAATGAAACAAGAGAAAGAAGACATTGAACAAGAGAGAGCCAAACAACTTAAAGAAATGGAAGAAAACATCAACAAAGAGCGAGAAGAGAGAAGGAAAGAACAGGAGATGAGAGAAGAGGAGGACAGGAAGAGGGAAAGGCAGGAGGAAATTCAACAACAAGAGTTGGAACAAAAGTTTGAAGCTCTGGAGAAAAAAATCAAGTCAGAATCAAAAGAAAAGGAAACCATTGATAGAGAGTTGGAGCAGAGCAGAGAGGAGATGAGAAAGAAACGAGAAGACTGGGAGAAGGAAAGAAACGAATGGTGGGAAAACCGAAAACAAGAAGATGAACAGAAACGACACAAAGAGCAAACTAAACTTAAAAAGCTCCAAGAAGAATACGAAGAAGAAAGAGAAAAATATGAAATCAAAAGAAAAGAAGAAGATCGAAACAGAAGAGAGCAGGAGGAGAAGGAGAGAAAAGACTTGGAGGAAAACTACAAGAAGAAACTAGAGGAAATGAAGAAGAAATATGAAGAGGAGGCCAGAAAACAAGCTGAAGAGTTCAATGAGTTCAGACAGAAATACACCAAGGACTTCACAGCGTTGGTAGAGAAGCACATGGAGGAAATACAGGAACTGAAGAAAAGGCAAGAGAGACAAATGCAGGAGACAGAAGGGAGGCATGGAAAAGAGTACGATCTGTTAAAAGACCTCTCAACTCACAAAGAAAAACATCTAAAAGAACAAATGGAGGACATGAAGAAAAAACAAGAAGAAGAAATAGAGGAACTAAAACAGAAATACAAAAGAAAGTGTATCATCATGTGATCACCTAACTGACTCTTGAACATGATGATGTCAGCAGGTGGAACATCATCTCAAAGGTGTCTGGGCTGTTTTAAGACTTCTTTGCCTTTTTTCTTCTTCTCATATCATGTCAATTATGATCAACTCAACCCACAAACTATCACAAGTAAACTCATTGCTGGACCATCGACTGTTGAACATCAAAAGAACATGCTCAACAGTTTCCAGTGAGGCCAGTAAGAAAGTTCTCTGACAAGATAAGAATGAGTGTTGTTTTCTCACAACATTCATGGACATGAGGAATATCAGAGTGATGAAGGGTTTGGACCTTCTCCATCATACAGGACTTCAATATCTACAGCTGTTGTTTAATGAGTGTTGGATGGCAGCAACCTGCTGATGAGGTGCTACTCTGAGACAGTTTTCAATAAACAAAACCAATTCTAAAATTTGGACTTTTTTTATGTAAATATTTTTAAAAAGCGTTTTGTTTTGTTTTGTTTTCATACAGTTTATTGTGAAAGTCACAAACAATTGTTTGTATTGTTTGCAGTGTCTGATTGATGCAGATATCCTCTTTCTGCTGCCTGTTTTATGGACTCAAGGCTCATTTTAAATAATAATAATCTGTATACAAATCATTTGGCTGTAGGTGTTCCTTTAGTCGATTAATATAGTAAGTAACATGCAGTTACTGTTAGTGTGTCCATGTGTCAGACAAGTCCAGGTCCTGTTCCTTTGTGTGTTTCATATCTTACAGTATTTCGAGTTGATGCTGCCATAAGAGGGCTCCCTGTCTATTTGAGCAGCTTTGTTCTTGAAGTTCTATGGTTTCTGTTTAGTGAGCTGGACTGTAAAGCTACAGCACATGTGCCACACCTACGACCTGGCTGAATACATCTAGTGAGAGGAATACCTCCTGACTCCTGCGTCCCACCCACAGTTACTGTTCAAACTCTCAAGCAGCGACTGGGAATGGGTGGATAAGTCACCCGTCAGTGTACAGGGGAGGAGTTCAGAGAAGGGGAGGTTTTGGGCTTAGTGTGATCTGTTCAGATCCCTGTCTGAGACCATGCTGCCACACCAGGAAGACTGTTTGTGCTGATCCTGCCCATTGTTTTAGACTAATCCTGTAGATATGAGTTATGTCTACATGCTATACATCCTACTTTAATGTGTGTTTCTGACTTCCTGTCACCTCCTGATTGATGTTTTGGACATGTGTGTTATAGGCCACTCACCTGTGTGATGAAGTCAAAACCAATACACAAGGCAAAGGTAGAAGGTTTTAGTAATTGTATGCATGCCAATATATATATATATATATATTGATGAACGTTTGTTTACTGTGCAGAAAAATCATGCACCTCCATCTGATCATGCTCCATCTATGTATCCATGTCCTCTCTCTCAAGAAATGCTTCAGTGTCTCTTGAAGTGGACAGTTCAGTGTGATGTTTTTTTAATCAGAGGCCGCATGGGGAAAATATTCTCCTGTAACACACTCAAAATGTTCATAAAAAGGAATCAAAACTCCACTCATTATCATTTAAAAACCCAAAACAATTATTAGTGAAGTCACCATCAACAAAACTGTCAACCTGAGAGGAGCAACAAAGGCTACTTTACAGTGGAACATATTCAGAATTTAGAATTATTAAGATGAAATAACTGTGATAAACATTTAAAGACACATAATGAAAATGTACTCACAGGTCGTACCAGACAGTCCTGTATTGTGTAATGCTGCTATTAAAGCAGAAAAGAATGAGTTATTAAACTATGAAATCATATTCTCACCATAAATAATGTTGCATCAAATCTTGAAATGAAGAAAGAACTAATTCAAACCTTCTTTTAAACGTCAATTTAGTTTTTACTCTAACCCTATATTAATTATGTTTCATAAAAACGTTAAACTCCAAATTAAAATATGATTCAGTGTTAACTTTAAACTTGAGGTTTAACTTTTAAAATAGCTGTAATAATGTAATAATTCATGTCAGATCAGAACACTAAACATGTTCTACACAGACGTGAAATACATGATTCTATGTAAAGAAAGGACGTCTAATAAAAGAGTCTACAGATATTACAGTGGAGACAAACAATGAGACAGAAAAAGACTCAACAGTTAGTGAGGATTCACAGTGAGGAGAGGAACAGCTGGTCCCTGTCTCACCTCACTGTCTCCTCTGTTTGAACAGGACATGACGTCATTCAGAGGTTCTGATGATACCAATGATTGAAATGATTGGAATCATACATGAACTACATTTATAGCACGTTACAGGTCCCAGCCTGAAAGAGCCTGATAACAGATTGTAGTCCTGAGAGAAGAGGAACTCATTGAGACAGACGTGTGTCTTCTTCCTTCAACGTCTTCTCAAGCTGTGAGGAGACGCTGCACGCGCACATCCTAGTCTCGGGCCGCGAGGCGAAACCACAGCGCTGCACCGCCACCTACTGGACATAGATAGTAATACACTTCTAAAGGACGTTTTATTATGATGAGCGAATCACAGAAATACGTTCAAATAGCATGAATCAAATATTCATCAAACAACAAAAATGTGACCATACACTTTGTGTGCGTCACACACAGATCAGTAGAGAAATATGAAGATGTATTTTATTTCAGCATTATTTCTTTTGTACTTTTCCCCTGACCGCACGTCCCTGATATGACGTTATTTCCCAGCCCTGCTAACAGGACTGATGGATGGTAAAACACAGTTTCACAGTAAAACACAGTTTCACAGTAAAACACAATATCACAGTAAAACACAGTTTCACAGTAAAACACAGTTTCACAGTAAAACACAGTTTCACAGTGAAACACAGTATCACAGTAAAACACAGTATCACAGTAAAACACAGTTTCACAGTAAAACACAGTTTCACAGTAAAACACAAGGCTCGTTCGACATAAGCCAGGCATGCGCAGAATCGATCACCGGCGATCGGCGCACAATGCATGCTGGGTAGATTTGCGTCCGACTTGATGTGACGTCATGAAAACGTGTGCAACGTTAACCTCACGTGAGCGAGGCGGCCGCAGATTTCAGAGCCAGGCGCTGCAGAGTTGCTCTCCACCGACTGCGGGACCCCAGTGCATGATGGGAAACTTCTGTCTGTCTTCGGATCAAAGAGCTGATTGGCTCTTAGATTTGACACCAAACAACACGTTTTGTAGAAAATCCTAATTTTGTGTAATTAATTGTAATACTTAACACTAGATTGTTGGCCAACAGTCTCATTTTGTGCAACGATGTGGCTGATAATAATAATAATAATAATAATAATAACAATAATAATAATAACAATAATAATAATAAGGTTATTTATTTAGCATCTGTAAATAAATATGTTTTTTGAGAAAGCCTACATCCAACCTGATGTATTTTGAACACAGTCATGCAGTTCACAAATCTCTATTTTGTATAAGAGCTGACTCCACTGGTTCGATCACAAACACCTGTTCAACGAAAGAGTGTCCAATTTACACAGAGCTCATCTGTGAATAGTGTGTGTGTGTGTGTGTGTGTGTGTGTGTGTGTGTGTGTGTGTGTGATTTTACAACAAAATGGAAATATATACTAATAAATTATGTTGAGACTGCTCATAAGTTGCTTATAATATTACATACAATGTTATCAATTCTAACATGTATATACTGGAGATATAAAATATCTTCCACATCATCATCTGGAAAATCAACAACACACACACACACACACACACACACACACACACACACACACACACACACACACACACACACACACACACACACAACAGCAATCACTGTGATGGCCACAATCTGTTGTCAATTGTAATGGGCTCCTCCACAGGAGACCTGCTCCATTTCGAGCAGGTCTGTGGTCATTTCTTGTCAAGCAATTGGGTAAATAAAGGCCCCTAAAGGACCTCAGCTAAACCTGCAACAATGGACAAACTAACGGTTATCTTGAAGGATGATGAAGGCTCCGTGATCGAGTGACAAACACTGGTGAGTAAAAACAAGTATGATACCTTCATAACTTAGTTATTTGTTTGTCCGTTTGGATGGCCATCATTACCTTAGATCTGTTTCCAGATCCCACGTTTGCCATGAACTTAATGGAGCAACTAAGAGCTGCAGGACCCAATCAAGGTAAATCATGTAATTATTATAAATAGTAATAATCAAATGCACAGGGATAATTCTTTTAAGTGTTTAGACTATCTTTCTCTGCAGTAAATTCACAAATGGCAATGCTTCAGATGTTTATTCCAAACAGTGTTGTCACCTAGCCTCTTGTCTTCCTCCCTCATTAACCTCAAACATTCACTCAGACCTACAGTTTCCCCCATCTTAGCTCAGGTTGGGACCCAGCCAGCAGCCAATTTCATTCTTTGCCCCACTCCTGTGCCCAGGCCTACAGTTTCCCCCGCCTTAAGTCAGGTTGGGACCCAGCCAGCAGCCACATTTGTTTGCCTCACTGAAACAAACCCAGAACCACCACGGTCCTCCTCTGCAGACAGCTTGGGCCCGTTGCCATCCTTGCAGCCAGAATGCCACGAATCCCTGACAGGTATAGCGTCTTGTTTTGTAATAGATTATAATAAATATGAATGGTTTTTAACATTACTCTGTTTTTACAGAATTCAAACACCGGACCACACTATTACTACTTCAGCTTACAATGACTTACAAAAACTTGTACCACCGCAATAAAATATCATTTTACAAGAAATTGGAACACGCCTTTAATGCCAAAGGTTACAAATCCAACAACGACAAAATTAGGAAGAAACTGGGAAACACGCTGACAACATACAAAAGGGCCAAAGACCGATCTCGGGCAACAGGAGAGGGCAATATCACCTGGGAATACTACTTGGTAAGTGCTTGTTCTGTGTACACATCTTAAATGTTAGCTGGACTCTCTTCGTATCAATCTTCCATTTTCCCCGGTCAGTATTTTGCCCCCTACAATTTAACTATGTAACGTGGTGGTATCTCTGCAGACAAACTTGAAATAACCACTTTGTACATCTGATTTTTAATGGAATCCTGTTTGTGTCCTTTTACAGCAAATGGATGAAATATTTGGTGGCCCCGGGGTGGGGAGCGCACCTCCAGGGACGGTCCTTTCAACACCACTTTTCCCCAGTCAGATGCCATCAACTGTGGAATCGGCTGACGAACGGCGACCCGGTCCTTCGACTGCCACGCAACCCAACAGAGCACCTAGGAGGAAAAAAGGCAGCAGGCAACAGTCCTTTCAAGAGACCTACCCGTCCCACGCCGAACGAAGGACAAGTGCACTGGAGTCACTGGTGAGGCCGGACTTGGCGAGGTGGAGGCGGCTAAAAGAGAGGAGAGAGATTTCAAAAGAAAATGCTGACATGTATGGGTCAAATGCTGAAACGGCAACAAGAAATGATAGCACTACTGCAAGAAATCAACAGAAAATAAAAAATGCTTACCCATATTCATGTGTCTGTGTTTTTGAGAAATTTCATTAAGAAACTACCTCTACAAAACTAGCAGTGTTTGGCTGGTTCACCCTAACCAGTATACCCACTACTCGACGATCCCCTGCTGATTTTGCCTGGGTTCTTGCACCCAGTTACCATGAGCTGCCACGTGGAGGCACAGCAGAAGTCTTGATGATGTAGAGGCACTTCAATCAAAAGGGAATGTCTTTCAAATATTACGAGGTTCATTTCTACTTTGCATTTGACCTGAAGTGCCTCCCATCACCCTGTGGCATCCTGCACACCAGCTCACAAAAATGTGTAAAGAAAACCGAAACTAAAAGTATTGTGAAGGTGTATACTGTCCTTAGATTTGGGCACAGATCATGTCTCTGTACTGAGATGCATCTTGGTGGTTGGGCTGTGGTGGATGTGGATCATCAATGTCTTTAAGTTGATGAAGGAGACCCTGCTCATCTTCATCAAGTTGGTCACCTGACTCCAAACCAATGTTGTGAAGGATGCAACATGCTGTGACAGTTGCACTGATACTTGTCACTTCCTTCATGTGCAGACATTTGAGTCTCCTGAATTTTGATTTCAGGAGGCCAAAAGCATGCTCGATGGCCACACCAGCGGCAGTGAGCTTTTGGTTGAAGCGCCGCTGCCTGGCGGTTAGGTGGCCATTATCCCAATAGGGTTTCATCAGTTTTCTCAAAAGAGGATAAGCTGAATCACCGATGATGTGCATTCCCTCTGGGACCGGGGCCTGAGGATCCTCTTCCAAAAAACGTACAACATCAGTGTTGCGAAATGCTCTGGCATCATGCCAACTACCAGGGTGACCTACATTGACGTGACAGAAGCTCCGCTTACTGTCACAGAATCCAGTGAGGATGATGGAGTAGAATTGTTTCCGGTTATAATAGGCTATGGGACTGTTGCATTGTGGTCTAACAATGGGAATGTGACATCCATCGACAGCACAGACTGTATTTGGAAATCCAGCTGTTTGAAAGTGTAACTGGGACGTGTGGAGTGCTTCCCCTGTAGGACACAACATGTGATGAGACACATGTGTAGTGACCAGGGAACAGAAGGGATGGAGATGTGTTGAAATGTTGAATCTGTCTGCTCACCCCTACATGACTCCAGGTGAGACAGAGTCCACAGACAGAACACTGTCACAGACAGGTGGTGTGGTTTGCTGTCTGTTCATGTAGTGTGGTCCCATTGTAGTCATAAGGTCCTAGTTAGCAAAGAAGAGACTCAAACTGACGAATATCAGTGATTATATTCAGCCTTGAAACGCTGTAGATCAGATTCCTTCTCTTGTCCTCTTGAGAGCCTGAAATGACTTCTGAAGTCAGAGTTCTTTATAGAGGAACCACCTCCTCCACTAATGGGGTATTTGTGGAACCAACCTAGAAGAAGAAGAATGAAGCTGATTCTTTATAGAATTCTAAAGAACTCTTTAACCATATAGGGAGCAGTTATTGAATCATGAAAACCATGTTTCACCACAATGACATCCTTTAATAAATAATAATAATAAATAATAAAACATACGAATTGTTTTAAATTACATTCCTTGATTATTCTACTGCTTTTAGTTGTATAATTTGCCTAACATTGGAGAATCATTAAACATAAGGATACGATGCTAAATTGACTTTCTTAAACGTGGCCCTATGTTCTGGTTCATTTTAAATATTCACATAAAACAAATCACCTTCTCCGTCCAAGTCCAACTCCGTGGAAAAGTAGAGGGATCTCTTCTGCCTCAACTTCATCGGCGATCAAGAAAGCAAACGCTATTTCTTCAGTCCGAAGACTACAGGTAGCCTACAGATGTAACGAACAGGATGTAAACTATCCAGTGACTTCCTGTGTATTCCGTGAAGGCGGCTGAAGAAAACAGTCCGACATTAACGCAGTTTTTTGTCACCGCCCCCTTCTTTTCCGCCTGCTCTGTCCGCGTTCCAGTTGTGGCGCAGTTTAACTCGAACGAGCCTACAGTTTCACAGTAAAACACAGTTTCACAGTAAAACACAGTTTCACAGTAAAACACAGTTTCACAGTGAAACACAGGAGCCTCATGAAGCTGAAGTCAACAGTGGAGATGTAATCTGTTGTCAGATCAGATCCTGACATTTCTTCTGGAGGTTTGTTTTTTCTCCTCTTCTCTCTGAACTACTTTCACTTCATATCGTCTGAAACAGCGACGGAACATCAGACGGATTTAAACTCGATTCAAAGGTAATTATGACAGAATAATCCATCAGTATTGTCGATCAGCAGCAAGTATTAGTTCATGCTTCAGCTGGATACATTACGTCACTACATGCGCGACAATAAACGATACGCGACTAAATGCGTTTTAATATTTAGTTTGTTTTTGTTCTGAAGTCCGATTATTTTTCAAACGTCAAGCAGAGAAATGTGTCTGAAACAAACGAGTCGGACTTTCACGTCATCTTTGAAGCTGTTTAAGATCATGAACATGAAATGAAAATAAACAGAACGTTACATAATTAAAGTAACTTTAAGGTGACGTTTAGTTCACGAGAGCTAAAAGTGTTTGAAACGGAAAGCTGAGCTTTAAGAAACATCAACACGTGACATTGAAAGAAGAATGACTTCAGATGAGTTCAGCTGTTTGAGGCGGAAGTCAACAAACAATATGCAAGAAATACACATCATATCATATACATTCAATTATCTGGGTTTCGTTCTCAAGTCTTTATGTTTCCCAGAGTTCAATGAGAGAAATCTATGAAGATAGGATGTTTATGTCACTTTATTGTGAAAGGTAAAGACGCCATTTTAGATTCCAGGAGTTGAAGTGAAGAACCAGGAAGAGGAGGTACATAACCATAATAATCAAAGTTACGTGACAATGACGTCAATACGCTGCTGTTGGAGGCAATAATGTAACTCAACTAGAAATGTCTTTTGTGAGAACACAGACCAAACTACAGCAAAATGTCATCTCCCATTTTGACCTGATGAAATATGTTGAAAGATGATTGAATTGTATGGATTCTTGGTTCAGGTTCTTCATACTGCTGCTAAATGATTCTGTGAGGTTCAGAGTGACATTATGGCGACTGCAGCACCAGGTGAGTCCAGACCGACTTCATTGGTTTCTAACACTGGTCTCTCTCTCTGTCCACATATGACACACGTAATAAACACTTCAGATATTATAGTCCTGATTAAACCGGCTGGTCGGTCAACAAAGCATTAAATATGAGACGTTGAGCTCTGACTGAATTTACTCTCATTTAGACTCAGTCTATTCTTACACTTGAATCTAAACATCATGACTTGTGTTTTTAAGGACACTGATGTTTTATCCACTTTCCTTCATTGGTTGATGTTTGTGCTTTTTACATGTGTGTCTGTTATGTTATTGATATGTCATCAGAATCAGTGCAGAGCCAACACGTTCCACTGGGGGGCAACAAAACTAAGTTTGATGGATTTACAACAACAGTCAATGTTCTGCCATATCCACAATAATTCACTGTTTCCATCATTAAAACCCTTTTAAATGTCATTCTTTATTATATTACTCAGAAAACCACAAAATAGTTTGTTAATGCAGCTGGAATGTGACATTATAATAATATATATACCATTATAATGTCACATTTTATATATATATATATATATATATATATATATGTGTGTATATATATATATACACATATATATACAAATATACAAACATATATACATACATATTACATATATATGTATACATATATATATATATACATATATGTAAACATATATATGTATTCACATATATATATGTATACATATATATATATATATGTATATATATATATATGTATACATATGTATACATATATATATATATGTATACATATATATGTAATATATATGTATACATATATATATATATATATGTATACATATATATATATATATATATGTATACATATATATATATATATATATATATATGTATACATATATATATATATATATGTATACATATATATACATATATATATATGTATACATATATATATATATATATGTATACATATATATATATATATATATGTATACATATATATATATATATATATATGTATACATATATATATATATATATATGTATACATATATATATATGTATATATATATATATATATATATGTATACATATATATATATATATATGTATACATATATATATATATATATATGTATACATATATATATATATATATATGTATACATATATATATATGTATATATAGGTGGTTCCTGGAAATTGTCTCAAAAGAACTTAACTTTTTTAAACAGACACTTCACTATGCTAATTTACTCAGTATCCATTTTTTCTTTTTTTCTTTAAACTCTTCAAAGATACAGCAGATTTAATTTGATTTGGGGTTTTATTCCATTCCTCCCCTCATATAGGGAATGTTCTTCACCCTACTTTGCTTTTGAGATTTGTTGTTTCAGGTTAAATACACTCTTATATTCAGGCTATGAGTATCTGCTGTGTCTGCAAATGGGACTGCAAATGAGAAATTATGGTTATAATCAGGGTGCGATTTCCCCCCCCCTCTGGTTTACACGTCCTACCCTCTGCTGAATTATTTTTATCCTCGGTGGGGACAAAATTTATCCCCCCCACCCAAAGTATTTCACTTTTTACATCGTAATTATTAACAACCAAAATACAAAGGTTCCGTGTTCATTTTGATTGTGCTGTGATTTTGATCTACCGGGAGCGAGTCAGAGGCGTCGCGCTCGCAGAAAGCAGTTTTATTTTGAAAACCAACCGGATTTTCTTGCGTTTCACAAGTCCAACTTCCTGTCTGCGTCATCCGCGCCAAAACAAAAGCTTAAATCAAATGGAGAAAAAAATTAAAAGAATCCAGAGCAGCATATCGTCATATTTTACAGGACCACAACAAAAAATTCAGAGAAAAAAATATAACAGAAGATGAAACAAGATCTGACATTGCTGATCGGATGGTGGACAGCAGCATCTCCCTGGCTGAGGAGAGCTCCCAGGCCGCGGGGTCACTTGCTAATCCCTCGCCCCCCGAAACTATGGTTGGGTGCTGCATTGAGCCGTGTCTCTTCGCTAAATGGCGAAGCGACACTTCACTCTCTCGCTAAATGGCGAGAGGGTGAAGTGAGTCATCAGAGCAGACTGATTTCATAGTCTGACCTATAGTCTACCCGATTAACCATTAAAAAAAACAAACATCTTGACAGCACATTGTGGTATTTCATGTTTTCTGTTGAACTGATATCGGGAAAGAATTAAAATTAAATTTTTATTTGGCAAATTTAAAAACAATATTTTGAGAAAATATTTCTGCAAATGCAGTGGTTACGTTCACGTTCAAAATAGGCCTACCACCTACGTTATGTAGCCTAAGTGTAAGGTTTATCTACACAAGAATCAACAGTTTTCATGTTTTCACACTGTTGTGTGGTAATTTTTCTGAATAAAATGTTTCTCAAAATTAGCCCCCCCTCTGGTTTTTTCACAAATCGCACCCTGGTTATAATTATGGTTATAAAAAGACTAATGACAACTTAAGAAATTGGTTTTAACCACCCACTTCTAAATTGTATCATTGAAATATTTATCTGGTTGATCTATTACAGATTTGCCCAAGGCCTTCGACTGAGACAAGTGGACATGCTGCAGGAAGGAATTACTCGGAGTTCTGCAACTCTGAGTAAACTTGCAGACAAGCTGCGGAGAGTTTGCAAATCAGGAATGAGAAGAGGAGGCAAGCAGACTGTTGGACAAAGAGCAGAGATTGTTATGATAGATGAAAGCAAATTTGGCCATAAAAGAAAGGTATGAAAGTTACACTTATGAGTATTACTTTGATGCCAAATACAAGATTTTGTGTCTAAAAACGTGTATTTGATATTGGTTAAGTCTGTGCTAAACTCAGCTACTGTCAATAGAGACAATATACAATATAAACCTGTTTTTGCCTGAGGTGCTTGGAGGTGTATCTCCTGTATCTCGAGAAGTAACTACTGCATTATGGAATAAGATACATTGTAGTTCATTGATGCAATCGAGGGGAATGTCAGTTTTAAGAAACTACATTATTCCTACACCCCAGAACAGTTCAATATTTGTAAACATGCACCACTACTCCAAAGCTAAAGAGAACTTTTGAATTTTTGACTTATGTTTTATTCACGCTCCTGCAGATTCCTGCTCTACAACATCAGGAGGATTCGTCCCTTCCTGACTGACGAGACGGTGCAGGTTCTCATCCAGGCTCTTGTCATCTCCCGCCTGGACTACTGCAACTCTCTACTCGCCGGAGCCCCGGCGTCGGCCATCAGACCTCTGGAGCTTGTCCAGAAAGCCGCAGCTCACCTGGTGTTCAATCGCCCCAAGTTCTCCCACACAACTTCCTTTCTCCGTTCTCTACACTGGCTACTTGTAAGAGCTCATCCAGTTTAAGACTCTGGTGCTAGAATACAGGGCAGTGAAAGGAACAGCTCCTTCCTATCTCCAGGCCACGGTCAAGCCTCACACCCCCGCCCGACCACTTCTCTCTGCTGCCTCGGGGCGATCGGTCGCCCCGTCGCTCAGAGGTCCTGGTGGCCGATCGACCCGGTCACGTCTGTTTTCTGTCCTGGCCCCACAGTGGTGGAATGAACTTCCCACTGACGTCAGGACAGCGGAGTCGCTGCCCATCTTTCATCAGGCTGAAGACCCACCTCTTCAGGAAGTGCTACCCTGAGCCTTCCACTTAGCACTTATTGTATTCTTACTAGCTTGTTGCACTTATTGTATTCGTACTACTTATAGCACTAACTGTTTCTCTTGTTTCTGTACTTTGGCTCTGAGTTATGCTCTGCTTCAGGCTCTTAGATGCTTGTTTGGAAAAGGAGATGTACTTATGACTTCTGGTGACTAGTAGTTCTTTTGATTACCAATGTTGATGCACTTATTGTAAGTCGCTTTGGATAAAAGCGTCTGCTAAATGACTGTAATGTAAAATGTAATGTTCTCTCCCATTTCCCACCATTATTGCAGAATCATTGTCCTCATTTTTAAGTATTTTAAGTCTTGTGAATTTCAGTACAACAGAGGACGGGCAAGCAACAGGAGTTCCTGGGTGTTCGGAATGCTAGGGATTAAGGATGACAGGAGGAGACCCATTCTTAAGATTGTGCATCACCGTTCAGCCAGGCATCTCTTGCCTCTAATAAAGAAGCACGTTCGTCGTGGAAGCTCCGTCATTTCAGATGGGTGGAGATCTTACCGCCGTCTTCAGGATGAAGGTTACAATCACCTGACTGTCAACCATCAAGATTTTTTTGTTGACCCTGTTACAGGTGCACATACACAAAACCTGGAGAGATTTTTGGGTATTTGCAAGTCAACTATCTGGAGACAAAGAGGGAACCGCACACAAAAACTGTTGAGGGATCACTTAGATGTAATTCAGTGGACTTATTGGCGTGGAAACCATCACAGTAACGGAACACTTGGAATGCTTTTGCATGACATTAGGAAAAAATATCCAGTATGAAACCTGTCTGAAATGTAGATAAAGATATCAAGTTGATATTTATACTACCACTCAAAAGTTTAGACACACTAAATGTACTGTTACCTCTGAGGAAAGGCTATTATCATGGACATGAAGGCCAAATGCCAACTCCTTTGTTCTTTGAGCTTCTTTGTTCAGTTAAAATTCTGTTATATTGTATTAGAAAAGTGAAATATTTGTGCACAGGGGAATAAATCACCTGATGCAGTAATTATAGAGCAAGTTTAGGCTGTGGAAGTGCAATGTTTGTACAGTTCAGTACATTTGTTCTAACCTTTGACAAGTCATGTTGAGCTGTGCAGGTTTTATATTTTTTAGATTTAAATTTTTTGTATTTTTGTACTTTATATTGTGCAGTGTTTTTCAACAATAGAGTACCTGTATTATCATACAGTATGACCTGCTTATACATTTGATATCATATTGTATGACATATTTACATACACTGATACAGTTGTCAGTGTTTGAAATTTCAGGAAGACCCCATTACCTGTTCGAGCAGTATTTGTTGTCAGCCTTGGGAAAACCTGAACCAGTGGTTTAATAAATGAGGTATTTGTACTTGTGCTGTCTTTGTTATTCTACCACTGAATGAGAGGGAACCTATAGATAGATCCATTTTTTCAAAGGTGTAACCCATCACTTGTTTATTGCAGTAGTTATGTGCTATAATATATTAACTAATTGTGAAAAGGAGGCAACTTTAGATTAGGGAACATGTGTTGGTTAATAAGTGTTCAACTATTAGTGAATTAGTAATGATCAAGATGTCACTTTAGTATGGGAACATATTCTAAGTAACAAAGACTTAATTTAGAGTTATTTGGACACTATTAACATTTGTAGTTTTGTGTTTTGTTATGTAAGAACAGACCATATTCACTAAGTGGTATTAAGGGAGAATAACTATTCTTGGGGTACTACCACCTTATAAAGTCCATACTAAGCAAAACATATTGAGATCGTAATTCATATACAACAACTTCCTTACTTATTACTAATAAGCAATAATTCTGAGGTTATTGAGGGAAGACTCTTAGTTAATGGCTTACTGGTTGTATAATAAGGCCATGCAGAATAAGGCATTAATAAGTACTTAATAATGACTAATTAAGAGCCAATATGTTACTAATTTGCATGTTAATAAGCAACTAATTAATGGTGAATAGATGTACCTTAAAATAAAGTGTTACCATGTATACATATATATATATATATATATATATGTATACATATGTATACATATATATATATATATGTATACATATATATATATGTATACATATATATATGTATACATACATATATATATATATACATACATATATATGTATACATATATATATATATATATACACATATATATATATATATGTATATATATATATATGTATACATATATATATATATATATATATATATACATATATATTACATATATGTCAGTGTCCATTAGGGGCGCAATGGATCACAAACCTCACGGTTCGGATCAAGTGTTTTGAGTCACGGATCAGCAAAGAAAAGGGGAGGAGACAAATATAACTTTGCTTTCCATTTATGAATTAAAATAACTTCAAGAACAGTTCAATCAAATAACTTTGGGCTCTAGTCTGACATGAAAACCACAATATTTACCATTCTTTGACATTATCTTTGACATTTCTGTTCAGCATTTTCCTGTTCTTGTCAGCATACATACATTATGCACAATAATAATATTTTGAATAATTGTCGTGGCATTCTGGTGTAGGATTACTACACCACCTGAGTTTGGTTCCAATATACAATAAACATATGACAACGAGGACATGGAGCCAAACGGTAGCATAATTTAACAAGACATACTTTTTAATATAAGGTGTTTGTATGCTTAAGCAGTAATACTTGTTGAATCTAACGGGTTTTATACTTTCATTATATAGTGTTGATCTTTGAATAGTGCTTTATGTTTTGGTGAATACTTTGTAACAGCTATTAGTATGTATTTGAGCTTCATATTATCATTTGGGTTGAAACATGTAATAAAAACAGAAAGCTGTGATTCTGTATTATTATCTCTAGAGTTGTTCAGCTGTCTATCACACAGTTTGACTGGCTGCACTAACATGAGTGTTGCACTGGGCCGCTGTGTTATTTAGGTAAATACAGAATAAGAATTGTTAGAAACACAATATGAAAGGACCTGGTTTGGGACTGGGGCCACAAACTAGATTTGGACTTCCCATATTTAATATTTACACACTCACATGTGGTCATCAAAGGATTTAATACCTTCAGTAGACTCTATAGGTCTATGAAACATGAAACATGCTTCCAACCTGAGGTGGAATAAAGCCGCTGTATGTTCTTAAGAATGTGAGATACTGAGCTGTGTCAGGCTTCCCAGATCCTGGTTCTTAACTTCAGTGATTGTTAAACATTAACTATGCTGCTGACTGATGTCAGGTGTGTCCTGCCCACTCTGAGAGCAAAGGTGGACTCAGGTGAGTCTGGCTTCAGTGGGGAGTTCTTCACGTCACGGAGGAAGCACAGAAGATCTCACCTGGTGAGTAGAAACAACTGAAATATAAATTAAAACAACTAAATGTGTATAACTGTAAAGAAGTCAACATTGTCAGATTGATGAGTAAAAGCTGATTATTGATCCTCAGGTGTTTGCTGACTGTTCAGGTGATCAGCTAAAATCCACGATGGGAGACCGTCAACCCACGACAACAGACACCTCAGGTGAGTCATGACAGGAACTTATTGTTGAACGTGTTTCATAATTATGGTGAATTCTAAACAATGTGCTTTAAAACGCTGTTAAGTTTTCTACAGTGTATATAATGTATACTGATACTGAGAGATGTGTTGATGACTTTTAATATTCTAACAATGCACAGAAGAGTTTAAAGATCAGAGTAGAGGTGAAGGAGAGAGTTAGATCATCCTCTGATAAATATTACAACAGCTATAAAACAACACTACACAGTTTTATCACCGTTGATAAAACATAAACTTTGTACCAATATCAACTCTATTACTGCTGCTACAGATCAGAGTACAAGCTGCTATAGGACATTTATATTCAGAGATTAAATATGAAATGTTCTTTATAGCTCACCCACATTCAAAGTTAATTATTATACTCAAATACATTTTTTGTCTGAGAGTTATGAAATGCTTTTGAGAACATTCAAAAATGTTTAATTCTATTGAACTCATGAAAAATGAAATGTATAATTTGTCACTGGTCTTTAAAGGTCTTGTGTCTGTTTGACAAAAATACATCTTGTTTACATATTTATGTAAACAAGATGTATTTTTGTTTACATCTACATCTTAGATTAGCTACATCTTTTTTCAAGATGTAGTTTCAGGTTTTTAATATTATCTATGTATAAATCCATTTTCTGTCACTTATCCAGATTGCATTAGTGGGACAAATGATTATTCAACTGTTAGAATTCTAGTAATTCTGCCTTTCTAGCTAATAACAGTTCTCATTAAATCTACATGAATGTAGACTGTTGGCTTGATTCAAATTCAGAAAAGGAAGTGGAACAGAAGACATGACATGGACAAAGAGACTTTGACCTGTTATTGATATCATTATAGATATTATAGATATCAATCTGTTGTTTTATACTCTGATATATATCGTTGTGTCTTTGTTCTCACTGCTATCAAATGACCTTCAGACCATTTTCACCTTATCTTACCTGACGGCCATTTTGTAACATGAAAATTAATTAATTAATTATCCCAGCCTCAAAGTGATTATTTAAAGCTCATGGCAAAAGTAGAATATTGTAAAGCAGATTAACATCAAACATTTTTTGGCTTTCAAAAGTTGAGCAGGAAGTTCTTTATATTCTGTTTTTTATTTCTTTACTAAGATGGTTATTTGAAGGTTTTGGCACATGATAGGTGTTATGAAGCAGATTAAAGTCTTCTTCACTTCCAGACACTTTCCCAGAGGTTTTAATCAACTTTCAGAATAAAAGCTCTCAGCTTTGACAGATAAGCAAGTTAAAACCTGCTTTGTTGTTCATCAGTCTGAATGATTTTTACCTGCTTCTGTTGATCAGTTCTCATTAAATCTACATGATTGCAGACTGTTGGCTTGATTCAAATTCAGAAAAGGAAGTGGAACAGAATGTTAACTCATGTCATCTTTATTTCATGTTCAGGTCTGAGTGTTGACAAAAACACTATATAAGGTAACATTTCCTCTGCACTTCATCCTCTCAGACATTTGAAAGCACAGACTCATGATGAAGTACTCTAGGATGCATTTTGGTGAAAGTGAGGAATGTTTGCTTTGAACCTGTTCAACACCAAACACCATCCATTAGTTTGTTAAATACGAGTAAAATCAGATTAGTTTGAGTTGTTCAACACTCAGCGGACTACAGGAATGAAAGAATGGTCAACACCGATCAGATCCTCGTCTCTTCATGAGTGAGAGTCCCGTATGGTTCCAGAGAAAAGCTCTGGGAAACGTCTCATTGCTGCTCTTTAAAGGAGGTGGGGAAGTTAAGCTGGACAACATCTGTCAAACCAACCACTGAGTCCTTAAAGTCTTTCTCCTTTATGACTTTAAACATAATAAACAATAAACAAATCAATCAAACATGAATCTCACTTTTCTCTTATTTTAGAGTGTGGCGTCTCCCTCTCCTCTGAAAACAAACTTCTACAAGCAAAGTAAATGAGAGATTTATACTTTTTGTGTTTTCAAAAAGGATTTATCAGTTGTTCTAGAGAAAAGACTGCAAGGATGAAGATTAAGGAAGATGTGCGATCTGTTTAACTTCCCCATGTCCCTGAAGAGCAGCGTTAACATTTGATTGGCACGTCTTTCAATTATTATTATGGTGTAAACAATAACCTATTGTGTTAAACAGTAGTACACAAATTAGCATTGTGTGTGTGTGTGTGTGTGTGTGTGTGTGTGTGTGTGTGTGTGTGTGTGTGTGTGGTGGGAGTTTTACTGATGTAACATGAGTCGATGTTAACAAACAACAATTGAACATTTCATGCGATCTTCTCTTTAGGTTCTCAAAGTCAGCAGTTGGTTTCCAGTTGAATGAGTGTCTGACGTTTGCAGCAGAGTGACGACATGGCGACTGAAGCAACAGGTGAGTTCAGTCACACTTTATTATTCTGGACCACCATGTTACTATGGTAACATACCTGTGGACTTGTTCACTGTGATGGATCACACATTGAAGCTGTTTGTTACTGAACTCAGTCATTCCAAAGAGCAGACATGTCAAACTCAAGGCCCACGGGCCGGATCCGGCCTGCCACGTCATTTTATGTGGCCTGCAAATCCGCCAGCAAAAAAAATAAAATTATATATATATATATATATATGTATATATATATATATATATATATATATATATATATATATATATATATATATATATATATATATATATATATATACACATATATTCTTTTTTTTTTAAGTTAAAAGTTAAAAATATCCCTATGGTTGAAATTATGAGATAGAAAGTCTAAATTAGGAGATAGCATGTTGTCTGTGTGCCGACATTAAAACTATCGCAGCAGGTGGACAGGAGAGGCAACAGCCCGTAAAGCAGTTTACCAACAAGTGATCGAGTTGAAAATGATCGACAAATAATCCCAAAATGTCCACGAAGAGAAAAATTGATGTAGAGGGAAGAAAATTTAAAGAAAGATGGGAAAGAGAACACATGTTTGTGCTTCAAGGAGAAGAACCGCTCTGTCTTCTGTGCTATGAGGCAGAGTCGTGATGAAGGAATACAAGTTACGTCGGCATTTTGACACCAAACACGGAGCTAAATTTAGCCTCCAAGAAAAAAATGGAATTGTCCAAGAATTAAAAGGCAGACTGCAATCACAGCAGAATATATTTACAAAAGTGCATGCTTTTTTATATTTACAGCCCAGTGCATGATTAAAAGTGTGTGAGCAGGTGAGCTCCGACCAGATACACACTTTTACAAATGTCAGTTTGTGAAGAAACACCATCAGACCGAGTTCAGGAACTAGCAGACAATATGACAACACAGCTAGCTAAGAGACGAGCAGCTACTCGTCTTCTTCATCAGCTGTTGATGAAAGCACAGACAACACGGACACATCATACATCACACATCATACATCATACAACAAACATCTATCATCTATCAGTGTTCATAAGAGGCTGAAGGCAGACCTGACCTCAGTGAGGAGCTCTTAGATGTAGCTGCATGAATGTGATGACGGAGGGGAGGAACATTAGTGATGCAGAGAGAGGACAAGAATAGCTTTGAACAAAGTGAATGTAATAACTTGTTTGATGATATTTGTCTTTGTTATTTTCTTTAAAAGTTTGATGGAGTAATGTGGGTTTCTTAACCCTAAATTAAAAGGATTTATGTTATAATAACAGAAATGTGCTTAAACATAATTTTACATTTATATAACTGCATGTACAATATTGTTACACTTGAATAAACAATAATCAAATGCAGAGACAGAATCATAAAGATAACAATAATAACAATATATCCGGTAAATACACATCATAACTTACATTGCTCTGGACGCACACACAGGAATGCAAACATTGGATGAACTGTCTGCACATCAACCCTGAACAGATAAATAAAACAAAGTCTTCATCATGCTGCTCCCACTCACTCACATAAAAGTCAGTAGACCATACGTAGCCGAGTCTGTGGCAGCGCCCCTAGTGGCTGGGCCCTCAAACAACCCGTCCTGTTCTGCCCTTTAAAACAAAAATACTTATCTAAGGTAAGGATTCTGACTTTTGGACTACTTTTGAATAAGGCCAAATAAAGGCCAAATGGCCTATCCCCCATGGCAGAAAGTGTCCCATTAGTCCCGAGACAATGGGGACTATTTCTGCTATTTTGGGGGCAGCAATTGGGCATTGTCCCAAATGTCCCTGGTAGCCAGCGCGGGAACACTGCCATTCGGGACAACTTAACAAAAAGTTAGAAAAATCGTGACCGACGGTCTGATACATGATTCAAGGGTAATTATGTTATAATAATAATAATAATAATAATATTAATAATAATGCATTTCATTTGTAACGCACTTTTCATCCATGGAATCTCAGAGTGCCACAGAGCCAGTACATTGTAAAAAACATAGTTAAAACGTAGTTAAAACAAACTATAATAATAAAAAATAAAAAAAGTAATAAGCATAATAGAAAACAGTAAATGAACAGAAACACAAAATAAATAGCTGACAGTGATTTAACACAAAGTCAGACTGTTCCAAAGGCCCGGTCGCCCATGGTGTGGAGCGTGGTGTTGGGGACCCGGAGGAGCGAGCTGTTTGAAGATCTGAGGGTGTGGGTGGAGTTTTTGGGAGTAATGAGTTCTTGTAGGTAGGGAGGTGCATGTCCATTTATGCATTGATGTGTGAGTAGTAGGACTTTGTAGTCAATCCGGAATGAGACAGGGAGCCAGTGTAGTGAGTGTAGAATGGATCTTATGTGCTCATATTTCCGGACTCTCATCAGGATCCTGGCAGCGCTGTTTTGGATGTATTGCAGCTTCTGGATGTTCTTGCCAGTGATCCCAGTGAAGAGTGAGTTACAGTAGTCCAGTCTTGAGGAGATAAAGGCGTGGATGAGTCTCTCTGCATCTGACAGGGTTAAAGTGGGGCGGAGTTTGGAGATGTTTTTGAAATGATAAAAGGAGGTTTTGCACAGGTGTTTTATATGGTCATTAAAGGTCAGGTGAGGGTCAAACCTAACTCCCAGATTAATGACTGTGGAGGAGAGGGGGATGACCTGACCATCAAAGGTGAGATGAGTTATGGAGGATGACTGAACCTGGTGTGGGGTGCCAACAAGGAGGGCTTCGGTTTTGCTACTGTTTAACTGGAGAAAGTTGTTGCTCATCCATGCCTTTATCTCCCCAAGACAGGCGGTGAGACATGACATGGCTGCAGAGGGGCTTGGGGCAGTTTTGATGTAGAGTTGTGTGTCGTCAGCATAACAGTGGAAAATGTAACTTATGTCAACCTTGCCGCTTCTCGATTTTAAGCGACCTCCCTTGTGCCCGTTAGGGGACCCTGAAAAGTGCCCTGTGTTTCCCTTATGTCCTTATGCAAGTGTAGTCCAAATGTCCCACGGGTCTCTAGAGCCAGTTTAGGAAAACATTGTGAAATACTTTGTTAGGTTTAGGCCACAAAACTCCTTAGTTGGATTTAGAAAATGGTCGTCAAATACTTAGTTATATTTATAGTTATACTTAGCCAACAAAACTAATAATATAGGTTGAGGAAAACTTTGTGAAATACTTAGTTAAGATTAGGCTACAAAACTCCTTAGTTGAGTTTAGAAAATGGTCGTCAAATACTTCTATATTTAAATATATATAAAAATATTTATAGTTATACTTAGCCAACAAAACTAATAACATAGGTTGAGGAAAACTTTGTGAAATTCTTAGTAAGGTTTACGCAAAATAACTACTTAGTTACATTTAAGAAACGATCGTGAACTACTTAGATTGGTTGAGGAAAACTTTGTGAAATACTTTGCTATGTTTAGGCACCAAAACTACTTAGTTAGGTTTAAGAAAAGATAGTGAAATACGTGGCACAAACAGCTGTCTCCTTCGTGAAAGACCATTTTTCTGTTTGTCCCATCCACCTCCCCTCTAACCCACTATGTGTGTTTTTTGCTTGCCGTCTTTATACTTCATCATTACGTGGATTATAAGAAATGATTCCTTATAGCTATGAACACTGATTAGAACATTCTGACTACAGCCTCATCTTTCTCCTTCTCCTCATTGGGCTTTGTTTATCTACTTGCAACAAACTGCACTCTTGACCTGAGAGGAATGGCTCAGTTAGGGACACAAAGAGAGGATCCTTCTTCATTAATAATAATTCATATTTCACAATAACCAAACCAAGGTTGAAACTTTTGGCAACAACACAACCCAAACCAGAACCATATATTTTGTCCAGACCTGTCAGGTTCAGGTTTGGAAGCAGACCTCAAGTAAAGACCACAACTGTTGTCATGCACTAAAGGGATCTCAAATATATATGTCCGGACCTGTCAGACCACAACTGTTGTCATGCACTAAAGGGATCTCAAATATATATGTCCGGACCTGTCAGACCACAACTGTTGTCATGCTCTAAAGGGATCTCAAATATATATGTCCGGACCTGTCAGACCACAACTGTTGTCATGCTCTAAAGGGATCTCAAATATATATGTCCGGACCTGTCAGACCACAACTGTTGTCATGCACGTGAACAGGATATTACTTATCAATCTAAAGGGATCTCAAATATACTGTATATGTAAAGTTGATCTGTTTTTTCTGTATTTTTATAGGTGATGATGAGTTGAAGAGCAGAAGCAGTCCAGAGCGTGAACGACCGAACTGTGAGTCAAACTGAATGAGAATGTATAAAAAAAACTAAAACAATGTATATATTATGAAAAGTATAAAAGACTAATAAAGTGAAAAATATTCAAGTAGTTTAATCAAATGCTTACCAGGAAACTGTAACTTCTTCCACTAACTCTCAGACCTATAATATAGCTTAATATCAGTGTGATCAAGGGGGAAATATAGTAGATATGGAAAAGTGGTAAGTCACTGATCGTAATGCAAAAACCCACAATAATGGAATGGTGCCAATGAGAGTTTGCTGATGAAGTTGAAAGACAAAAGTTATCTGTTGAAATCAGTCCCACTTATGATGAAGTCAAAACGTTGTGGATTGACAACACAATATGGTGTATTGTGTCATCGTGAAACTTTTCTCTGCTGCCTCTAAAAGTGTCATTTTATTCTGGAGAATCATATTTATTCCTCACTTGCAGTTAGATTATTTTTTTTTATGCTGTAATTGTTGTATAATATGTATGAAACGTTGCCTCTGAGTTGCCCAGTGGTAACCAAGTCTTGGATGTTCTACTTGTAAACCAATTCAAACATCAACAACCTGAGGAAACTAAAAACTAAAGTTCTGCACAGGTCTAACACTGAGACTTGATCCCGGTTCATTCCTGAGTCCTTGGCTCAGGAATCTTTATCAGTTGGTCTATGTGTTAAAATTTGAACAATCAAATCAAACGTAGAACATTACCCTCGGTACAATCAGGTGGATTTTGTGGTTCGCCCGGCCTAGGGGGTTTATAAAAATAGTGACTCCCTCTGTCCCACTCCCAAGAATGACCAGTGTTACCGCCGTACAGTCCAAACTGTGTTGATTTATTAATAAACTACGGTAGAACTACGGGTGAGCATGGCCCAAAACATAAAGAGTAAACAATCTTTAGGAATAAAGCTAATTTACCTAACTTTCCAAAATCAAACACAGGCATCGTTAATCTCCTGTCCAATCATCTGCAACGCATCATACTGAAAACACAGAAAAAGAATGATCAGCACCATCCATAGGCAGGGAGGTTCAACAGCACATACATAACAGTCATAGGTATTCCAACACACATGATGACTCATTAGGTCTTAACAGCAGAGCAAGGCTAACTGCTCCATCTGTTTCCAGTCTTTATGCTAAGCTAAGGTAACAGGCTGCTGGCTGAATCTCTTCACTATCATGTAATATCAGTATAATAAAAGTATAGAGAAGAGGATGAATGGTCATTGTTAGTTTCCCAAGCATGTCCCTTAGAGATTACATTAGAATGAATGTATATATTTCTGTATACCTACAGTTGCAGATGATCAGCCTCTTAAGCGCAGCAGGAGCTGTGAACTTCTGCCATCTAACAGTGAGTCAAATATAACTGAACTATTCTGGTTTTCATTTGACTTGAATTCACTGTTTTTTCATGAGTGATCCTTTTAACAGTGTAGAAATGTCTGTATTATTAGAACAAAAATTCTATAATCACTTTATTTGACATGATAGACCTGCTATTTTATGACAAATAATGCTGGATTTCCATTATTTCCACTAAGAGCACCAAGTTTTACTCCATTATGTATGATTGTTGTTCAGCTATAAAGTATTTTAAGGAGAAAAATAATAGTAAATTATATATACATGGGAAAAAGCCATGAATTACTAACAGAAAGCTGTATACTGGCACCAGAATGAAATTATGACATACATACATTTTACATATAACTATCTCAAAGAGTGTATTGTAATGTTCAGAAATTTCTCAAACAGAGAGGAAGAAGGCCATAGTGGAGAAGAAGGCCACTGAGGAGAAGAAGCAGCAGCCCCCCTCTTTGCACTCTTTGTTCCATCAGCAAGCAGGGCAGGAGTCAGCAGGTCCAGGTCAAAATCAAAAGTATTTAATATTGTTAACAGAAGCCAAAACAATCACAAACCAAATTACACTATCGATAGTAAAATATTTCAAGAAATATGAGACCCCGTTCATACCACAGGACAGATTGATGTATCTGCCCCATGGTACGAAGGAAGTCTGATTCTCTCAGGGGACAAACAGCTCCTTTGCCCCCCCAGAGTTACATTCCTCAACCTATCGATCAGCTCCATGATTGGCTGAAGTCCAATGGGCTCCTCCTTGGATCCTGACCCATTGTCCTGGGCAGACACCTCAGTGAACTACCCTCCTCCCCCGCAGATTGACACCTTCTGACATTCCTCAAACCCCCATCACAGACACTCAATATACATTCAATGACCACACTCCTTGGTTTAACACTTCCCAAGTAACCACACTGTGACACATAATATCCAGCACTAGGAATGCTTTAAAACTTAAAATTCCTCACAATTCCCCCCTAACTCACTCTTCAGAGTGAGTTTATTAAACAGTTGTATCTATCAATGCATCATCTACTCATAACTGGTTGCCCTGTATATTTGCTTCACTAAGTGTTAATTAATCTCTCTACTTGAACATCTGCATCAACAATCCATGAGACAAATACATTTAAAAGCATTTCTAACAGTTATAGTGTAGCATTTCTGAAATAAGTACAAGCTATGGAGGGAAAAGGATCATTCCTTACACATAGGTGTCATCATGATGAGTAAGCAGAATAGGTGTTACAATTGACATGTTAAAAACAGTAGACAACACATTGTGCCTCTGAGGCCACATAGTTCTCGGTGTTTCATCGTCATCCAATGGTGGTGAATTGAGTCTGACTTGCTGCCGGTCAGAGATGTCCTTCCACACCATTCCTGGGCCTCGTACCAGAATGTCTTAAACAACTCAGATTGTGTGGGAGACAGAAACAGAGACAACAGCAGTATTTCTTCCAATAAACTCTCATTCTACCATTAGAACATTTCCACTTCTATCCCTTCTCTAAATCATACTTCCTCTAACCTTTAACTTCCTAAATCCTTCAATTTCATTTGAATACATGTGCTATGTGGGCGTGAGTGGTGTTTGTCTAATTTCCAATGTGTGTATTGCATGTACAAGTTTGTCATCTAAAGAATCTAAAGTTAACTCACCCTCTGTGTTGTAATGTGTGCTCGTCGTTGGTCCATCACCAGGGTCCACTCCGCTTGCCTGCTGCCCCTCCCCAGTCTGATGGCTGATTGTCAATCCCTCCCACCACTCCTTGCTCCATGGAGAATGAGCAGCCTCTTCTCCAATGTCCAAGCGGCCACATTTATGGCAACCAAAGTCTCCAGTTGGTGTGTGTCAAAGTCTCAAAGTCTCTGCCCCTCTTTCAGCTTCCTCTCTCTCATGACCTGATACATTATCAGCTGGGCATCCTAGTGCCTGTGCTGACTAAACTTCTCTGTCCATCTCACACAACTTTCTTGTGTGATGTTTTCCAGGCTCATAGATGGCGGAAAGCCTTCAGTCAGGGCCGACACTGTAGATCTTGAATGAGTCTCTTTCGTCTTCTTCATCCTCGAGTGTTGAGTGGTGGGTGTCGTTCATGATGTTTGTGCCTGGGGAGCGTATGGCAGCAAAGCGGAACCCCAGATCAGGATCCACCCGACCATGTACCTCAACTAAACAACAAACAAAACAAAACAAAAACTTCCCAAAGATCAGCAGTAAACGTTAGAATACATCTTCGCTAATCTATAGTTGAGTACAATGTTGTCTCATGTAAAGATAAAATTTACAATCCAATTCTTAGATGTGTATGTGTCTGTGTGTGTGTGTGTGTGTGTGTGTGTGTGTGTGTGTGTGTGTGTGACACCCCCCTTTCTGCTCCTGCATTCCTTTCTCTCTACATGTCATTTGCTTTCCAGTCCACTTTAAACATTTCTTTCTTTCCCTCTTGGACATCTTTTCATTTTTATCTGCTTCACCTTTTTCTCTGCTCCAAACACACTCCAAGTTGATCCAAATTTCCATAGAAATTCCAAAATCAAACACAGGCATCGTTAATCTCCTGTCCAATCATCTGCAACGCATCATACTGAAAACACAGAAAAAGAATGATCAGCACCATCCATAGGCAGGGAGGTTCAACAGCACATACATAACAGTCATAGGTATTCCAACACACATGATGACTCATTAGGTCTTAACAGCAGAGCAAGGCTAACTGCTCCATCTGTTTCCAGTCTTTATGCTAAGCTAAGGTAACAGGCTGCTGGCTGAATCTCTTCACTATCATGTAATATCAGTATAATAAAAGTATAGAGAAGAGGATGAATGGTTAGTTTCCCAAGCATGTCCCTTAGAGATTACATTAGAATGAATGTATATATTTCTGTATACCTACAGTTGCAGATGATCAGCCTCTTAAGCGCAGCAGGAGCTGTGAACTTCTGCCATCTAACAGTGAGTCAAATATAACTGAACTATTCTGGTTTTCATTTGACTTGAATTCACAGTTTTTTCATGAGTGATCCTTTTAACAGTGTAGAAATGTCTGTATTATTAGAACAAAAATTCTATAATCACTTTATTTGACATGATAGACCTGCTATTTTATGACAAATAATGCTGGATTTCCATTATTTCCACTAAGAGCACCAAGTTTTACTCCATTATGTATGATTGTTGTTCAGCTATAATGTATTTTAAGGAGAAAAATAATAGTAAATTATATATACATGGGAAAAAGCCATGAATTACTAACAGAAAGCTGTATACTGGCACCAGAATGAAATTATGACATATATACATTTTACATATAACTATCTCAAAGAGTGTATTGTAATGTTCAGAAATTTCTCAAACAGAGAGGAAGAAGGCCATAGTGGAGAAGAAGGCCACTGAGGAGAAGAAGCAGCAGCCCCCCTCTTTGCACTCTTTGTTCCATCAGCAAGCAGGGCAGGAGTCAGCAGGTCCAGGTCAAAATCAAAAGTATTTAATATTGTTAACAGAAGCCAAAACAATCACAAACCAAATTACACTATCGATAGTAAAATATTTCAAGAAATATGAGACCCCGTTCATACCACAGGACAGATTGATGTATCTGCCCCATGGTACGAAGGAAGTCTGATTCTCTCAGGGGACAAACAGCTCCTTTGCCCCCCCAGAGTTACATTCCTCAACCTATCGATCAGCTCCATGATTGGCTGAAGTCCAATGGGCTCCTCCTTGGATCCTGACCCATTGTCCTGGACAGACACCTCAGTGAACTACCCTCCTCCCCCGCAGATTGACACCTTCTGACATTCCTCAAACCCCCATCACAGACTCAATATACATTCAATGACCACACTCCTTGGTTTAACACTTCCCAAGTAACCACACTGTGACACATAATATCCAGCACTAGGAATGCTTTAAAACTTAAAATTCCTCACAGTATTCAGAGTGTTACTGTTTAAACAATTGAACACATTTTCTTCTCAGTGTCTGAGCTGAGGGTTGTTCTGCTGGGGAATAGCTGGTCTGAGAGGAGTTCAGTGGGGAACTTCATACTGAGAGAGACTAAGTTCAACACTGAGGAAGAACCAGATCAATGTCTGAGAGTCAGAGGACGATTTAAAGAGAAACAGATAGTTGTCATCAACACTCCAGATCTGCTGCACCCCAACATCTCTGAAGACAAACTAAGAAAACATGTAGAACGTTGTGTGAGTCTCTCTGATCCTGGACCTCATGTGTTCCTGCTGGTTCTACAGCCTGAAGACTTCACTGAGGAACTCAAACTAAGACTCTGCAGAGTCCTTCAATTCTTCGGTGGTCGATCATTTGATCGTTCATTGATACTGATATCAACATCCAGAGAGGAGAGTTCAGGTTTCATGGAAAAACACATGCAACATCCCCCATTGAGAGACATGATCCAAAAATGTAGATCCAGGTTGTTGTTCCACAAGAACCTTGAACATCAACGGTTGTTAACACTCCTGAACAAATTGGTGAATGAGAACAATGGAGATCATGTGAGCCGTGATGTTTTTAAAGATTCAACGTCTGCTTTACCTTCAAAGTGTTCTTCCTTAGAAAGTGTTCAAAGCTTGAAACAAGGAGAATCACATTTGTTCAACTTCAATCCTGTTAAAGGTGCTGGTCAGTGCAGAAACAATTTTAGTAATGCTATGAATACAACTTATAAATGAGTTTGACTGAAAAGTTAAAGGTTTTTTTTGTTGATTGTGTAATTATTTTTTTTTAGGAATAAAGAGTCTTGTGTCTTCAGGAAAAGAATTGTGGACCAGCTGTGAGTATATTTACATAAGCAAACGATCATGCAGTTAGAGATCTAAGTTGATTCACTATAATTCATATTGACGGTTTGTCTTGTAACAGGGTCCACAGGTAGACCTACATCACACACTTCATCACCAGAGGAAAGCTCAAGCAGCCAGTGTAAGTAAATGAAGTAAATCTGGGAATGTGTTTTGATGTGTACTTGGTAACACACTACAGTAATGTGATTACTTTTTTCAATAGCATGTAGTGTAATGTTTTACAATTTAGAATTATGGGGTGACGCTGTTGAGCATCGACCATGTAAGACGTGTCTCCATTGTGCTCTGTGAGGTTGTGATAACTTTAACTTGTCAACACATTTGTTCCGCAACTTTTTTGCCGGTGCTCATTTACAAGTTGTGTTTGGACTGCTTCGGGTTACTTTGTCTATAAATTGACCAACAAAGTTCTGGACTGACATCTACAGGTCACCCAAAAGCCTTTCACGACAAAGCTGCCGACACAGGGAGTGTTCCCAATCTGGGACAACTACAAGCTAAACTTGCTGAAAGGAGACATTTTCAGTAAAATTGACTCGTTGTCCTCACCTGACCCCCACCATAACTTCATATAACTTTTGACAAAATAGGTGGAAATGTAACTCAAAGTTTTGATCCCTTACAGCATTGCAACAACACAAGTGATTATATAGATTATACAGAATCAGGGAATGATCCTGCCAAGTGATTATGTTAATTATATGTGCTTGATTATATACCAATACAGAACATTTGAGTTCGTAAGATAATTCAAATAACATCATTCAATACTAAGATTCACTTTCATATAAGGGCGAAAAAACCCACAGGTTGCTATGCAGGAAAAACTCCCTTATGGTCCATCCCCGCCGAGCGACCGCCTTTCTGGCATGAAGTGAACCTGTTCTTGCTTACAAACATGCATTACTGATACATATTTTAGTTTATGCAAAATAATGAACCATATACAGGTGCTCATTTGATGCAACGTGTATGGTAAAACTCCGTTGATCATGTATTTTAGCTAAAGCACTGGTACATTGACTATATGAATCATGACTATGAATTGTAAACTTTGAATATATATAAATGTAGAAATATCTGATTACAATACATTAAATTTATAGTGAAACACTCAGTTTGGAAAGATGATAAAACATGTGACGTGGTGATTTTGGACGTGTATGAACTTTCAACAAAGTTCAGGCTCCCGTCCTTATGCTGAGATGCCTACTAGTCTTGTTTCCTCCTCATCTGAGTCCGGAGTGGGAAACAGGTTCAGTCGTCCAACCATCATTTTAGCAAACTGGGCCTTTGTCCCTCGCTCCATTGTCATCATGTTCATCATCTGTCAGTTGGAGATTCGCCATAACACTCATCTGTTTGTCCATGCTCCTCTGGCACTGCTTCCTCAGGATGGGTACGATGCAACATGTCAATAGAAAAGCTACAATCAAAACTATTCATGCACTAATGCCTCTTTTTGCCTATACAATTTTCCCAAAATTTGGTCCAACCAATACCCTGACCAACCTTTCTTGCCAGCATTCTCCTTAAGCTCTTGCCTCCACCTCAAATTTTTCCTCCATTGCAACAGAATGTTCAGTAAAACATTTTCACCACACATTCAATACCTGTCGGCTGTGCCTGTTGTTTGTTCACTTAACACATGGGGAGTGGGAATGGTCATAGTTATGTTGTCACAACTTTAGTCTAGTAATATTGGGTTTTCATACCATACCGGTCTCCTAATGAATGAAGGAGTAATGTTAGCCTGTGGGAACCAGGACACCACCCAGGTTACTTTACAGTAAACGGTAGTATTGCCTACATTAACCCTTTGTTCATCCGTAGCAAATCCACCACTGGCAAATCATTCATACCCTTCCACTTGATCTGTTTTATAAGTAGTGGGAGGCTCGTTCTGCGACGTGTAAGGCGTAACTTCTGCACATGCGTTGCACCGTTGATATTCAGGACACTGATCTCAGTAGTCGTGTTTCTTTTGAGATCCATTCAAGAGTCTATATTGAACTCCACACATAGGAAGTGTCAATGTTTTTGTTTCCACGTGTATATTATAGACATGATTTTGATTCCACAGTCGGCTTATTCTGACCTCAACGTCAGCTGTGTGCTAGCTTCCCATTTCCACATGGTGTGAACTTGTCTCTTTGGAGATGCATTAGCGTGCCTCTGTCTGAACACTGGATGGGCTGGTGTGAACCCAAATGGCAATGCTGGCATAGGTCCTGGTCTAGCACGGGTTAGAATACGTGTGGTTGCATCGTACTCATCTGATTCATGGTCTGTGGCTCTCCTCCAGGACGGCTGAGCCACCGTCTGGGCTCTTACGGTTCTTAAGGTTGGAGTACTGGTCGTTGTTACATTGGATGAGTTCGGACGGCCTCGTCTGTGATAGAAGATATCTAACAGAACATGATATATTGTCACAACTCCCCCCTCTGGCCATTCCTATGGCCATTAAAGTATTTACAATTTATCGAAACATCAACACATATTACCCACAATAGTTTACATCTGCACATCATATGATTCACATAATTGATGAGGTTAAAATGAGCTGTTTTTGTGAGTTTTAAGCAACTCTATGTAGCGAGCTCATAAATGTTAACATCAGCATGGGACAATAAGCCTCCTGAGATGAGGTGAAACACAGACATCAGACCTCCATCTCTGTTGAACTGTTATAGAGACAACATGTCAGTGAGGTTCATAACACACAATAATCAAACAACTTAAACAATTTCTAAGAAATTCTATTCTCCAAGTATTTATAATATCATTATTTACATTCAGAATCAACTGTCAATTCAACTGATTCCTTTATCACGTAAAATAAAAGAAAGCACTTTCTGTTTTGTGAGATCATGTTTCTCAGATAGCAAGCTGTAACAATGAACATAAATATTACACCGAAATGTCACTTTCATAGCTCTAAGGGAGGAAAGCAGTCGGACATTCTAAACAAGTCTGATGTTGCAGGATCAACATGTGCGTTGTGCCTGGTGCCTTTTGATTCACAGCAGTCAGTGAAAGTGAGATTCTTTGGAACGTGAAAGTCTGTCGGAGGGATGACCTCTGGTTCTAGACTTCTGTAAGAGCCACAGGTTCTGCAGCTTGAGCAGAGAAGTGTGATGCCAACTTACCGCTGCACAGAGTGTCATGATGAGACTACAGCAAACCCAACAACCCGTCTCACGTGTCCGGCTAGAGGACGCCAAACCGTCCACTAACAGTTCTAAATCAGCATTTGGTGGGCGTTACTGTGAGGTCTCTGTGTGCAGATCTGTTCAGGAGAAATCAACACAGTTAAGTGGCTCTCCATCTGCTGCAGTAGGAACAAGAGTAGCAGGATTAAGATCTTTGTCATCAACGGTATCAGTCGAGGAGTCAGTCCAGGTCAGTTTGTTCTGCGCAGAAAGATGTTCACCATAAATCATGGAAGAGAGGGATGCCTCTCTTTCTGAATAGTTGGGATCCATTGTCTATACTATGACGTCATTCATATAAAGCTCATCATTGTTTCTTAGTTGTGTTTTAGGCACATTTTGAATTGCCTGTATTCTCTTGGGAGAGAGGGTTTTGTCCTCTGCTGTGATCACATGTCCCAGATATGAAACTTTATCCAGAGCAAAGTGAAATTTGACGGATATCCTTGTGACCATTTGCAGCCAGAAATTTAAGTAGAATAACTGTAATTGTAAATTACTCTAATCTGCATGCTTCTTCTGTGGGCCTGCAAATCATGATGTCATCAACATGTTGTAACAAGGCAGAACCATTTGGTCACTATGAATCAGCCAGATTGTCTCTCAAGACACTGTTTAACGCCAGGGCTTTCTGAATGTCCCTGAGGACATCAAGTCCTTTTAAATGAGTCTTTGTGCAAATATTTGGTGTGCGCACCGGTGAATTATCACATTTGATTATTCTACCAACCTTCAATGAAGACTCAAGCATGGGTGTAATACCATCAATATCCTCTCGTTTGTGTGGATATTGCTTCATTTATGGGCAAAAATCTGATTTTGGGTGAACCACTAGAGATGTCGCACCCCTCACCTGTCTTACATCACACATTTGAAAGCATAGTGTGTGTTCTCTTATCAAACATAAGTTGAGTTATTCCTTTCACTGTTGATTGACATTGATGTACCTCTTGTTTTGTATACGTCACCATTATTACTGTAGTTTACCACTGTGCAGCCAGTCAGACATCCTCTCCATTCCTGGGCCTCACGCCAAGGACACATGTGTGAACTCCCCTTTAAACAACTCTTATTGCTTGGGAGACAGAGAAACAGAGACAACAGCAGTGTTTTCTGTCCAATAAATGTTCATTATATCATTATATATAACTTCTCCACTTCTCTAAACAATACTTCTTCAAATCTTTTAATCCATGTAATCAGCCTGCATGTAACATTCTGAATATTTTTACCTTTAATAGTTTGTCTTGTAATAACTTTCTAAAACCTTCATCTTTGTTGGAATACATCTGGTATGTGTTTGTCTAGTTTGTCATAGTCTGTACTATACTAAATAGTTATAATCTAGAGTTAATCACCCTCTGTGTTGTAGTGTGTGTGCGTTGGTGGTCCCTCTCTGGGGTCCACTTGACCATGTCCCTCGGACAAAAACAAAACAAAGTTTGACAGTATGTTTTCCTTTTTTATCGATTTTATCTGTCTTATTGTTCCCTGTTTTTTTTATTTGTGTCTTTCTGGCCTTTATTTATTAATCTCTTTCTTTCTCCCTTAGACATTATTCCATGAATTTCTGCTTCACCTTTCTCCTTCTGCTCCAAACAAGTTTTGAGTTAATAACATTTTTGTAGGCTGAAACTGCCTTTTTCAGGGAACCCATTTTATCCATTCTTTCAATTGTTGGGCAGTCTGATTATCTTTGTTCCGCATATATTTTAATATTGGAGGTAAGACCTTGGCATTGGGCTGCTCAGGCTCAGACTCACTTTGACTTTTACCCATTTTCTCTAGTTAGTCGTTTACAGTATTTTCAACACACTCTTGTCAAGACTTAGTTCAACTTGAATGGATACACCAAGTCTTCTTTAAATACTACATGTTAACCAGGACACGTCTGTCCAGCATTCTCACGAAAACTTGAGTGTGAGATTACAAGTTTACCCCTTCAAAGTGTCTGTTACATCACAAAATGATTTTTCACCGGGTGAAATTATTTTTCCAGTTCCAGGATCACAGCGGCGATCTTGACCCCCGTCTGAGGACAGCCTCTCACCTTCTGGGAGGAATCAGCTATTTTTTGCGCGCTTCTGTCGTCCAACGGAGTCCAGATCACTCGTCTAATCCCGGGTTTTACAAGTTACAATTCTGCTGTTTATTCTGATAAATAATTAGGTTGCTTTTATAATATTATATTGTCTCTTTAACATTTTCAGTACTTCCCCCCTCGCACAGTGATTCTTCACTGTGCGATTCTGAGATGAGAATGGTCAGCAATGCATTAATTGCCACCAACAATCCTTCCTGTAATCTCCACAACCCCTTTCCATCAACTGTCGCCGCTCTTCCTCTGATTGTTTCGGAACTATGTATGATCAATGTCTGTATGTATGACAACTCTACTCCTCTCTGTAAGGCCCCAACATCTGGGCGTACAGCCAATCACACACCAGGGAGGTGGAGCAAGAGTTTATACTGGCTACTAAGTTGAGTTTACGCACACACATCTGGGCGTCCTGCCACCACCGAGTACACAGAGCCTGAACTTTTTTTCTCCGAATAGGATCTGGACACAATATAGCTCAGAATATATGCAGATAGATTGAAACAAACTCTATATATTTTTCCACTTTGAACACATCAAGCCAACCAAAACAACACTAGTGTTACTAACTTTAGACACTCTAATTGACAAGTTTAGCTCTAAGGTTTGGAAGCTTTGAGCTTGTGTACTGCTGTTGAGTCTCCTTGTAACCAGAGCAACTCAATAAAATCACGATGAAACTTCTACCATCACAACTTATTTGCAATAGGCACCTTGCACAATGCTATATATTCCTTATGAGAGGTTCTACAGAGGCTTGGTTAAACTGTTGCAAAAGCGTTATCACAGGGAAAACATGCCAATAGCTCATAATCATGCAAAGCCACCCGGGTGTATTGGTCATCAATAGTCAGCGGTCTCAGTCTGTCAGTCAGTTTTTGATCTTTTTCTACTGTCAGACTTTGACAATGTGTAAACTTTATTTTGAATTGCTTGTTAAAGAAATATCCTTATTATTGGGCTGCTTGTCACACAGTTATAAACGTCCTCTTTGTTTCACCCAGAAACAGAGGCTCATTAATCTTTACACAGGGTTTTTTATAGGGAGTTTTGTCTCTTCCCTCTATCAGTCTCTCCTTTACGGTAACTTTGTCAGTAATGACAAATTTTTTATTATACTATATTTATCCCGTTGAGGGGGAAATTTTTCTCTGCATTTGACCCATCCCTGTACCAGGGAGCAGTGGGCTGCCCATGACAGGCGCCCGGGGAGCCGCTAGGGGGACAGTGTCTTGCTCAAGGACACTACGACTCAGCTCACGTCCCAGCCAAGGATCGAACTGCCGACCCTCCGGTTCCCAGATGACCCTCTTAGCCTAGTGAGCTAGTCATTCATGGCCGTGTACCAAATACAAGTTTCAAAACTGTATTATTATTTATTGTCTATTAGTTAGATATTGCTTTTCCTGCTCATTAGATTTCTGCACAAAACTTCTGAGTCTCTTGTCAGCGTAGTTTCCTGCCTTAGACAGAAACCACTCTTAACAGATTCCCTGTAATCTAGTTTATTATATGTAAATCTATGCCAGTCCTTGTTCACTTCTCTTGAGCTCATAGAAGGCCTCTTTAGAGTTTATTAGGACCTACTTATCACACTCCTACTGGAGTTCTTTACCCTTTTTTACAGGAATTGCTTTATCATTAGCACTCAAAACAATCTCTTGAGCTTGAGAGATTCACAGACCGGTCCGAGTTTTAGCTTATCCACACATCCAGGCATCCGGACAATACATTGCCGCACACCCCTTCGATACAGAGAGCTCTCTTTTTTCAGCTGGAGATCAAATTTTTTATTTTTTTTATTTTTTTTTTTTATCCGCTAACACCAATTGGCCTCTCTCCTCCTCCGCCAAAGAACGTGGATTCCGTTGAGGGGACCCCAGACACCCCCACTCTGTCACACAAGCGAGAATCACGCTATACAAAAGTAAAGAATGAGATATAAAATCTCCTACCTGATATGTGGCCTCTAGCGTGATTGTCGGTTGGCTGAAGAAGTGGAGATGCCTCAGCCTCGACTCAAACGCACGTTGGGCGCCATTATATAGAAGCAAAAATGAAGAGAAGAGACGGAGTTCTTGGAGTAGCAACCAGCGGGAAGTGTTTTAATGAGCAACAAGGCAACATTCAACAAAGTCCAACGTATCAGTTATTACAGCTTACCCTTATAGGCTAATTCACCCCCTTGAGTCACTTTCCACCAATCAGATCAGTCGGCCGAATCAAACAAAGCATCCCTGGTTTCCAATACGGGGCCTTGCATAATATCTAGTTTGGTCATGTTGTCTCCAGAACATTATGACAGAACATGTTGACAGGATGTTCGGCTCGTTTGCCGGGAAATGTTTGAGAGTATCCAGGCGCCACCATCCTTCACGCTAAGGCTGCTGGCACCCACACTATCTAAGAAACATCTGTTTATTCAACTGGGTTGAGATATCAGGATAGGAACACGTTCAATCCTAAGTTATATGATGATTTTCTTCAACATGACTTAACTTTAAGTCTTGTTAGTGAGAGAGGAGTTAGAACATACCATCGAACCCTTGCATCAAAAAGGTATCTCCCATGACCAGGTCATCTCTGAGTCAGAGCGCTCCTCCTCAGACTATAGCGACCAGTTAACTGCACTTGGCTCGACTGTCTCCGTGTTTAAAGCCCAGATAAATGCAGGACCTGAAAGGAGGATGTGCTGTGTCTCAGTGGGTAGAGCAGGTAGTCTTTTTAACCTCGGGCGCTTCTCAGCAGCCAACTGCTCCTAAACAAAATGCTTAGGATGGGTTACATGCAGAGGTCAAATCTCATGTATGTCCCAGTAAGTATATGATGATTGTAATGAAGTTTAGGTTTAAGATCAAGGAGGAACCACATAAGTCTGGTCGGTGTCCCAGAGTGGGCTGAGGAGGCTCGCCTGACTGTTGCAGGGTCGTCCTTCAATCAGTTCGATCCCCGGCTCCACTAGTCCATGTCCATTTGTCCTTGGGCAAGACACCGAACCCCAATCTGCCCCCGCAGGCTGTTCCTGCGGTGTATGAATGTTAGTTAGAGTCCTGATGGACAGGTGATACAGTCTTCTTCTTTGCCCATTGGAGCCACTCGCACTTTAAGGACACTGTGGCTGACTGTCTCAGTAAGCTAACAAGCTAGTTCATTAGCACTCATTTGGCAAGCTGTTTTACCTCAAGTCTTATGTGATAATTCCGCATGAGTTACTTTATAAATACCTCAACTGTGTTTGTTTAAATGTCCTTGCTGTCAGGCAGAAACTACACTTGTGTCATTTGGGTCAAATTTAAAGGATTTTGGTTCAGTGAATGAACGATTCTCTAAAACCAAAAGAGTACGGAGTGGGAATGGCCATTTTACTTTGTCAAATAATATTTCGGTTCGGTTTCTAATTCTACAATTAATAGGGGTGTAACGATACACAAAATTTACAGTTTGGTACGTACCTCTGATTTTGGGTCACGGTACAGTCAAAAGCTTTTTTTTTTTACTAGTTTGAACTAAAACATGTAAAATTCATATAAAAATAAAGATACAAAATAATGAACAGAAATTCATCCTTCCTTCAACAGTGTCTATTTAGTTAAAGATAACATGTGAATGAATCAATGTTCTGTTTTCTTACAGTCTCACATGATCTGCAGCCTCTGAAGCGAAGCAGCAGCTTTGAATTCCTGCCTCCTAACAGTGAGTTAAACTGAACTGAGAATTAAATTCTTGTGTTCATTATAATCTGATTACAGTGTTTTCAGGTGATGGGTCACTGGTTAATGTTCAAGTTTCAAAATGACAACAGCTGACACATTCACTCTAGTCCACCTTTAAAAAGCTGTGACGTCCTCCTTGGTTATGAATCTAGTTTTATTGTTTTAATTTTGGTTCAAGTCTTTTATTTGAAGAGTAGTTTTTTAAAATGTTTCTGTTTTTCTTCTCAGTGTCTGAGCTGAGAGTTGTTCTGCTGGGGAACAGCTGGTCTGAGAGGAGTTCAGTGGGGAACTTCATACTGAGAGAGACTGTATTCAACACTAAGGAAGAACCATACGACTGTCTGAGATTCAGAGGACAGATGAAAGAGAAAGAAATAGTTCTGATCAACACTCCAGATCTGCTGCACCCCAACATCTCTGAAGACAAACTAAGAGAACATGTAGAACACTGTGTGAGACTCTCTGATCCTGGACCTCATGTGTTCCTGCTGGTTCTACAGCCTGAAGACTTCACTGAGGAACTCAAAGTGAAGCTCTGCAGAGTCCTGAAACTCTTCAGTGATCAACCATTTGATCATTCATTGATACTGATATCAACACCTAGAGAGGAGAGTTCAGCTTTCATGGACAAAGACCAGCCTTTAAAAGACCTGATCAGAATGAGTAGATACAGATCCCTGAACCAGAAGAACCTTGAACTTCCAGAGCTGTTAACACGTTTGGGTCAAACTACAAAGGAGAACAATGGAGAACATCTGATCTGTGATGTATTTGAAGATGCAGCAACAGGTTTTGATCTGGGGAGTCTGAAACATGCAAAAGGAGTCCGTTTTAGATCTGATCCTCCAAAACCTGTTGGTGAGTGCAGAACAGTCATTCAGTTCATGAATAATGAATAACTTAATATTTACTTTACTTACCTTGACATGACTGTCTTTTACAGAGGTGAACGTTCCCAGTAAAATGACCCCGCCCCCCCAGTGTAAGTAAATCACATGTTATCCAGTTACATACAGTAGCAACAATACAACACTGATATATATGAAATATACAGTATATTGATATCTGTAGTATCAGTCAGTACTTTGTCAGAAAATGAAATGGTGATTACAGTGAATCAATAATGTTGCTGACTGATAAGGACCCAGAATGAGCAAACTAACATATTTACAGTTATGCTAATTAAAGTATTTGTATCATGGAGAATTATGCTTCATATTTATAAATGTGGAGAGAACATGAATTTTGACACAATGAGCAACAATCATTAATGTCTGCAGCCCTCTTTGTTAAATTAATGATATTTTACATGTATGTTGAATTGTTGAGTGATGAGAATCTGCTCATTGGAATCTTCTAACTAATATTATATCTGTGTTATTTCATAGCGTCTGAACTCAGGATTGTGATGTTTGGAAAAAGTGAGGACAAAAAGAGAACATTATGCAACTTCATCTTTGGGATCAAAAAGGTTAAATATTTAAAAACAAACCCCAACAAGCACTGTGAGGTCACCCGTGGACGGTGGAGAGAACATCCTCTAAAAGTGGTGAAAACTCCAGACGTCTTCAGTCTGTCTGAGGAATCAATCAGAGAAGAGATGAAGAGCTGTGTGAGTCTTTGTCCACCTGGACCAAATGTTCTGCTGCTGTTAGTGAAGCCTTCTGATTTCACTGAGAAGAACAGACAAACACTGAAGTTCATCCTGAGTTTGATTGATCAAGATGCTTTTAATCACTCAATGGTCATCTGGACACATGAGGGGGATGAAATGAGTTTCTCTGTTAATGAACTCCTTAAAGACTGTGGAGGAAGACACTACAGCATGTTAGGAAAAGACCACACACAGTTAATGGAGAAGATTGAGAACATTGTGTATGAAAACAAAGGATCCTTCCTCACCTTCACTGAAGACACCATCAGACCAAAGTGTGACCACATGAAACCATCTTTAAATCTGGTTCTGTGTGGGAGGACAGGAGCAGGGAAGACTTCAGCAACCAAGGCCATTTTAGGTCAAACAGAGCTTCATTCAGTCTCCAACTTATCAGAGTGTGTTAAACATCAGGGAGAGGTGTGTGGACGTTGGGTTTCTCTGGTGGAGCTGCCTGCCTTGTATGGAAAACCTCAGAAGGCAGTGATGGAGGAATCACTCAGGTGTATCTCCCTCTGTGGTCCTGAGGGCGTCCATGTCTTCTTCCTGGTCCTACCTGTGGGTCCACTCACTGATGAAGACAAGGGAGAGTTACAGACCATCCAGAACACATTCAGCTCTCGAGTCAACTTCTTCACCATGATTCTGTTCACTGTGGAGTCAGATCCTGATGATCCAGCTTTTGTTAACTTTGTGAAAGAAAACAAGGAGATCCAGGATCTCTGTCAGAGCTGTGGAGGAAGATATGTTGTTCTCAACATCAAGGACCAGCAGCAGATCCCAGAGCTGATGGATTCTGTGGAAAAGATGAGAGTTGAAGGATGCAGATGCTTCACAATGGAGATGTTCACCAAGGCTCAGATGGAGAATGTTTCAAAACTTAAAGCTGAACTGAGAGATCTAAAACATAAAAGTAAGATTGGAATAGATGATGAACATCAGAGTCCAGAGGGTCTCAGGATGGTGCTGATAGGAAAGACTGGCAGCGGAAAGAGTTCCTCAGGAAACACCATTCTAGGAAGAAAGGAGTTCAAAGCTGAATCGAGCCAAATATCCGTCACCAAACATTGTCAGAAAGCAGAGAGTGAAGTGGACGGTCGTCCTGTCGCTGTGGTCGACACTCCTGGTCTGTTTGACACAACTTTGTCCCATGAAGAGGTTAATGAGGAGATGGTGAAATGCATCAGTCTTCTGGCTCCTGGACCACATGTCCTCCTGCTGGTGTTACACATTGGTAGATTTACAGAAGAGGAAAAGAAGACATTACAACTCATCAAGGAAGGCTTTGGGAAAAATGCTGAAAAGTTCATCATCATTCTTTTCACTGGAGGAGATTCACTGGAGGAGGAAAATATATCTATTGAAAAATACATAGAAAACAAATGTGATGATTCCTTTAAAAAACTGATCACTGACTGTGGAGGAAGATACCACGTGTTTAATAACCGTGGTAAAGAAAACCAAATGCAAGTCAGTGAGCTGATGACTAAGATTGACACAATGGTGAAGACAAATGGAGGCGGCTGCTTCACTAATGAGATGCTGCAAGAGGCCGAGACCGCTATCAAGAAAGAAATGGAGAGAATCCTGAAGGAGAAGGAAGAAGAGATGGAGAGAGAGAAGGAGGAATTTAAAAGAAAATATGAAGAAGAAATGCAGACAATGAGAAGAAGAATGGAAAAACAGAGAGCAGAAATTGAAAAGGAGAGAAAACTGAGAGCAGAACAACTTGAAGAAATGAAGGAAAACATAAAGATGGAAGATGAAAAGAAAAAGAAAGAACAGCAAATGAGAGAAGAAGACGACAGGAAGAGAAAACAAGAGGAAGAAAAACAACGATGGAAGTGGAAACAGAAAGTTAAAACTTTAGAGCAAAACAGAAGATTAGAGTCAGAATCCCAGGACAGAAAACTGGAGGAGAATAGAGAGATGATGAGAAAAGAACGAGAGAACTGGGAGACAAAACAAAAAGAATGGTGGATTAAACGAGATCAAGAAAATGAACAGAGACGACAAGAGGAAGAAACAAAACATAGAAAACTTCAAGAAGAATATGAACAGGAAAGAGAAAAATATGAAAAGAAAAGAAAAGAAGAAGATCGAATCAGAAGAGAACAAGAGGAAAAAGAGAGAAAAGACATGGAGGAAAAACAGAGAGCAGAAGTTGAAAAGGAGAGAAAACTGAGAGAACAACTTGAAGAAAAGGAGAAAAACATAAAGAAGGAACGTGAGGAGAGAAGGAAAGAACAGGAAATGAGAGAAAAGGAAAACGACAGGAAGAGAAAACAAGAGGAAGAAAAACAACAACAGGAGTGGAAACAGAAAGTTGAAACTTTGGAGAAAAAAATAAGATCACAGTCAGAATCAAAGGAAACCATCGACAAAAAGCTGGAGGAGAATAGAGAAGAGATGAGAAAAGAACGAGAGAACTGGGAGACAAAACAAAAAGAATGGTGGATTAAACGAGATCAAGAAAATGAACAGAGACAACAGGAGGAAGAAACAAAACATAGAAAACTTCAAGAAGAATATGAACAGGAAAGAGAAAAATATGAAAAGAAAAGAAAAGAAGAAGATCGAATCAGAAGAGAACAAGAGGAAAAACAAAGAAAAGAGATGGAGGAAAAACAGAGAGCAGAAATTGAAAAGGAGAGAAAACTGAGAGAAGAACAACTTGAAGAAAAGGAGAAAAACATGAAGAAGGAACGTGAGAAGAGAAGGAAAGAACAGGAAATGAGAAAAGAAGACGACAAGAAGAGAAAACAAGAGGAAGAAAAACAACGACAGGAGTGGAAACAGAAAGTTAAAACTTTGGAGCAAAACAAAAGATTAGAGGCAGAATCAAAGGACAGAAAACTGGAGGAGAATAGAGAGATGATGAGAAAAGAACGAGAGAACTGGGAGACAAAACAAAAAGAATGGTGGATTAAACGAGATCAAGAAAATGAACAGAGACGACAAGAGGAAGAAACAAAACATAGAAAACTTCAAGAAGAATATGAACAAGAAAGAGAAAAATATGAAAAGAAAAGAAAAGAAGAAGATCGAATCAGAAGAGAAAAAGAGGAAAAACAGAGAAAAGACATGGAGGACAATCATAAGACAGACATGGAGACTCTGAAGAAGACATATGAAGATGAAGCCAGACAGAAAGCTGAGGAGTTCAATGAATTCAACGACAAATACATCAAAGAATTGGCACATCAAAAGGAAGAGCATGAGAAAGAAATGAAACACAAAGATGAGAAATATGACCTCTTAAAGGCACTTTCATCCCACAATGATCAACAAAAACAGAAGAAACATCAAGGTGAAATTTATGGCTTACTGAAACGTTTGACCACAAAGATAACAAGTCTGTCAGAAATCAAAAACCTACTGGAGCGGCACAAAACAGAAATGAAAAATATGAAAACTGAAGAGGAAAAGAAAAATCTGCAGGATGAACATGAAAAACAAACAATTGACTTGATGCAAAAAGTTTTGAATGAAGACAATGAAACATTTTGGAAACGTTTCAAATATTTGGTTCCCAAAACATTTGGTTTCAATAACTGAAGCGACTGATTTAACGTTCCACGTTAATGTCGACAGCAGGAGTTGATATGTGCTCTTCAGGTGACATTCTGCCCCAGAAACATGCAGCGTATTTACATTGACATACATTCATTAACAGGCTGGAGTCACCGTTGACACAAGACAGTGAACTAATCAGTTTGGATTCTACGCAAACCTCAGACTTAAAGTAGTCGTTTCCACAAAATGATCTGGAGAGGAACTTCATTCACTTTGTAAGCAGTGATCCAGAGAACAATATGTGTATAATATGTGATCGTAACAGTAAACAGACAGTTTACAGATTTAGTTTGATGTTAGATTTGGTCATTCCAGTCCAATAAGTCAGGTAGAGTTTTTGTTTTGGTTGTGTATAACTTGGTGGTTGGATTCATTTTTTTCTTTTCAGTTTGTTGTCCTGAAGCTCTTTGAGGTTTGTAATGTTCCAGTCAGTCACCAGCTGACTGAAGAGACTCATTTTTAGATCGTAATATTACAAGTTTATGAATACTAGTTGTTCTCAATCAGATGATGAAAGTCGTTGTTTTGAAAATCCCAAGACGTCTGAACAACGTTGTGTGGAGCGTGGGTTCCATACTCACTTGGTTTTTGTCTCATTTAACAAATTTACAAACAGTATAAGAGACAATAATGGACTCGTGTGTCGACGAGGCATACGAAGTAGTTATAAGTACCACTTGTTTATTTCTTTATGTCATCAATATTATCAAGACATAATGTTAAAGCTATTTGTATCTATTGTTTGTCTGTGTTGGGCCAAAGCATCACTCACAGTCGGTTATGAAGAGTTGACAATGATGTGTACTGAGGCAGGATACGTCGTTTTATAATCGGATACAGCAGTAACTTCAGTAACTCTACTTTTAGCTGATATGCAATCATACGTCCCTGCTGATGTATCCCTCTGGGTCAACTCAAGGAGTCTGAGAGACTTCTGTTTCCTTGACTCGGACTCTTTATCGACGAAATGTTAACATCAGTGTTTTCCGTCTCGTGATAGTTTATGCTTCTAATGACTAAATAACTCCCTATCTGTACAATAATTACTTTAAAACCTCTGGTCTACATTAATGATTTATGTATTTTTTCTTTACTTAGTTTAGTTGATGATTGTAAAAAAATGACGGCACTTTTTTTTAGCCGACGCCTTCTCAGTCTGTAGACAATCTTTATGATGCGTTCTATTGTTTTCTTCTTCACTGTTTTTCAGGAATAATCACAGTTATTGCTGTTTTTTTATTAATATTTGGTGTAATTATTTACAGCTTGGCTATGAGAGACGTCAACAGCTGGACGCTGTGGGTCAGTAGAGATGATTTTTAGTTTTCTTTTGAAAATGAGAAAGAACTTGATGTTTGTAATATAAGAGAAATGAAATGTTTAGATGTCGTTCAACCCAAATCACAAATATCACAGCGAATATTAAATATGAAACCAACATGAATGAAGTTCAATGGAAACGAATGCTTTGATGTTTCTTTGTTTTGTTACATTTAAAATGTAAGTCATTACTCAGATGAATCTTGATTGTATGTTCTGCTGTTGCTTTATTTGCTCAGGATAAGAGATGAATAAAGTGTTTCCCTTCAGTTCAGTGTGGACTGTTTTTAACTCTGAAGTAGAACTGTTCAAACAGATGAACTGATCAAACAGAACGGAGCTCCGGTTTGTTTCTCCCTGCACACAAGACTGCAGGAGGAAGTGGATTCGATCTAAAGCATCTTTATCCACCTGATTATTGTTTTTGTGTTTCCGGAATCTTAGAACCAAAGTAAAAGTATTCAAGACTGCGACACATGAACAAATATAACAGCTTTAGGGGCTTCAAGACTCTGTGTTATACGGTTCAAACGTTTCTGTCCGATCCCTGTATCAGTATAATCACATTCATCATCGTTCAGGTCATGACTAGCTCCTGTTCAAAAGCTCTGCACCTCTTTGTGTGTGTTTGCAGTGTTGTGTCCAGCAGATGGAGCGCTAACATCAAGCGTCATATCTTGTGTTTGACTGATATTTATCAAGACCTTTCTATTAACAGAAGATATAGAATTATTTGTAATACTTTTGATGGTTGAAAACATGTATAAAGGTTATCTGTGAAGGAGGTTGTTTTCAGTTTGGCCTGTTTGTTATCAGGATTATGGAAAAACTAGCGTTGTGATTTTCATTAAACGTGGTAGAAGAGTGTAGCATGAGCCAAGGAAGAAGACTTTACATTCTAGAACTGATCTGAATCACACATTATTTTCCCTTTTGTTATATTTACAAAATAAATACACTTCTAGTGTGATTATTATTACTATTATTATTAATAAGAATCTGCTTAATCGAACATGTATGTTTGGACACACAAGGAATTTGACTGGTTTCTACCAGTGAACTCACCTTCAAACTACAAGATGGAACATACAGAAGACATTAAGCTGAAACAAGGAGAGCAAGCTAATAGAGGAAAGTAGAAAACAACAATGGACAATAACATACATCTTGTATACAGGTCAAACTGTCCCTGTTAGCTGAGTGTACACAGGGTTACAGTAGTCCAACAGCAGTACAGAGTTATTACACAGGAGTGTTTACTTTCATCATCCTATGTCTGATTTAAGTGTTTAGAAATATAAATCTAAGGGTCTTGTTGCGGCTGCAGTTTTCACTTATCAACCAATCTGTAGAGCTGCAGTCAGCGCTGAAGTTTCCTCTGTAAAAACATGTTGGTGTGAAAAAGTGAGATGATTCAAATGTTAACTGTTCTCCCTTTAGGTTCTTCCATGCAGCAGTTCACTTGAATGATTTCAGCAGAGCACATTATGGCGACTGCAGCACCAGGTGAGTCCAGTCAGACTGTACTAGTCTGGATAAAAGACTGTCCTCTCTCTCTCTGTCCACAGAATATCAACATAGTGAAAGCACTCTGTCCTCAGAGCTTAACAGAGACACAGCCTACAGCTGGACAATAGTCACTGTTCAATCAACTTGAGATCATAATTCATCACTTGTGTTCTATTGAGCAGTATCTTCTTTACAAACTGTAAAGGATGCAGAGACAACAGATCACCACTTGGTGGAGACAAAACATTTACTTTGAGAGGATTCACAACACAAGCAGATGTGTTGGTTGAATTTGCTGCCATATAACTTTTCTCATGCGTTTACGTTTTTATCATGAGAGGGTGTATTGTATGCAAAACAACATTACATAAAATGAAAATGTTGCTTTTACATGTGGCTGCTTGTTAAAGGTGCTAAATTCAAAACTCAGAGCATATCTTGTGTCTCCACACGTCTCTCAACATGGTGATGAGCTGAGCCGGTGGCTAGCTGAGAGTGCTAACAGTGCAAACTACAGCAACAGTGCTGACAGAGCTCACAGTGTTAACCTGAGGGGGAACAGAAGGCTGGGCGCTACAGTCTTGTGCCGCCGTCGCTGTTTGAGACAGAGTTATCGACTGTAACCGCCGTGTGACAACAGTGCAGAGCGGCGGCCGTGAGCTTTCAGATTGGGTCTCTTTTTGTTTGTTGGGCTTCGGTAGGTTTTCCACATCTTTGTATTATATCTGGTCCAGAGTTTTAGAAGTCTGCATGGGACATCTGAATGATGGTGTTACTGCCACCAGAAGGTCTACTGTAGACTACATGTGATTAGTAAACGAATGCTGTGTCCTTCAATCACAGATCAGATGCATCCTCTGAAGCGCAGTAGAAGCTATGAGTTCCTGCCACCTAACAGTGAGTGTTATCCTGCTATTTAAGAACATCTGAGTTCACAGTATTTAGATGGTAAAATGATACGTAACTAAACCCTGAACTTAAACAGCAATGAGACTATAAATTGATACATGTAAGTCTGCATTTATTTGCGTTTTCTAAATCTTTGTTTTTCTTCTCAGTGTCTGAGCTGAGGGTTGTTCTGCTGGGGAGCAGCTGGTCTGAGAGGAGTTCAGTGGGGAACTTCATACTGAGAGAGACTGTATTCATCACTGAAGAAGAACCAGATCACTGTCTGGGAGTCAAACAGTTAAAGAAGAAACAGATAGTTGTCATCAACACTCCAGATCTGCTGCACCCCAACATCTCTGAAGACAAACTAAGAAAACATGTAGAAGACTGTGTGAAACTCTCTGAACCTGGACCTCATGTGTTCCTGCTGGTTCTACAGCCTGAAGACTTCACTGAGGAACTCAAAGTGAAGCTCTGCAGAGTCCTTCAACTCTTCAGTGATCAATCATTTGATTATTCATTGATACTGATATCAACACCTAGAGAGGAGAGTTCAGCTTTCATGGACAAAGACCAGCCTTTAAAAGACATAATCAGAATGAGTCAATACAGATATTTGAAGCTGAAGAACCTTGAACGTCCAGAGCTGTTAACACGTTTGGGTCAAATTGTAAAAGAGAACGATGAAGAACACGTTGGCCACGATGTTTATGAGGACACAACATCTACTCTACCAGATGATCATCAAAGTCCAAAACAGAAGGAAACACAGACTCCTCTCACAGATGCTGTTAAAGCTGCTGGTAAGTGCAGACATATTTCAATAAAAACCCTGCTTACATTAAAAACGTTCAGCAGCAAATTAATGATGTCATCTTTTTTACAGGTTTTCATGGAGTTAAAATCAGTCCGCAACGCTCAATCTCAGAGGAAACCCCTGTGACTCACAGTAAGTCCATTTGTGACAATGCTCATTATGTAACTGCAGACACATCTTTGGTGGCGTCTTTTCTCCACAATCAACCCAAACACATCCCATAATTCTACACTTTTGACAGAGAATAAAATAGAGTAAAAACTGTTTTATCTTAAATCATTTCACAAACAAACATAGTATTTCCTATTCGTCACATTTGTATTCAGCTACTTTGAATTTGCAAAATATATTGTAGGGGAATTGTGATGCCGCCTTTTCTCAAAATTATCCAAACTAGTGCAGTGCCCAGTCCAAATGCAATAGTATTATTGAAACGTATTGTTCGGTTCGTAATGCGTATCGAACCGTAAACCTCATACCGAACGGTTTAATACAAATACATGTCTCGTTAGATCCCTAACTAATAATAATAATAATAATAATAATAATAATAATAAGAGTAGCAGTGGTTGTCAGCAGGGTTACGGCAGGAGGCAGGACCAGGGTCCAGATATAACCACGATCCATGTAAACCTGTGAGGAGAGAAAGAACAAAGACTCTGAGGAAGAAGTAAAGTTATTAATGTGTATTAATGGGACATGAATTCATATAGAAGGAGAAAAGGAGAGAGGAGCTCAGTGTATCCTAGGAAGCCCTCCAACATTCTAGGCCTATAGCAGCATATCTAGGGGCTGGTCTAAGGCAAACCTGAGCCAGCCCTGACTATGAACCTGAACCAGCCCTAACTATGAACTATAAGAGTTAACAAAGAGGAAAGTCTTAAGCCTACTCTTAAATGTGCTGAGTGTTTCTGCCCCCCGGACTGAAACTGGAAGCTGGTTCCACAAAAGAGGAGCTTGATAACTGACGGCTCTGGCTCCCATCCTACTCTAAGAACCACAAGTACCTCTGCATTCTGGGAGCGCAGCTCTCTAGTAGGGTAATATGGTACTATAAGCTCCTTAAGATATGAAGGTGCCTGACAAATTAGGGCTTTGCGGTGAGGAGAAGGATTTTAAATTCTATTCTAGATTTTACAGGGAGCCAGTGCAGAGAAGCTAATACAGGAGTAATATGATAAGATAAGATAAGATAGACTTTATTGTCCCGAAGGAAATTTGTCTTGGAAACATACATACGGTGTCTGCTGTTAAAACAATACAAAATAACATATTGCATACATACATTACATGCACAGACTGCCACCCACCAGCCAACAAATGCATTTCACACTGCCCATTATACAACACACCTGTAGTGTATAGTTAAGATTAAAAAAATAAATAAAAATCTGTATTACAGGGCTTAGGCTCTGGCTAGCTTTCCATTTAGGGCTTTGATGGACAGGGGGACCTGTCTTAGTTTTTGTTAGTACACGAGCTGCAACATTCTGAATCAACTGGGGAGATTTAAGAGACTTATTAGAGCAGCCTGATAATAAGGAATTGCAGTAATTTAGTCTAGAAGTAACAAATGCATGAACTAATTTTTCTGCATCGCTTGAGACAGGATGTGCCTGATTTTTTACAATGTTACATTGGTGAAAAAAGGCAGTCCTTGAAATGTCTTTTATCTGGGAGTTAAAGGACATATCCTGATCAAAGATATCTAAGATTCTTTACAGGGCAATGCCATCTAGAGTAACTATATCATGAGATCATTTATTTCGGAGATGTTCAGATGTGCAAGAGTGAAAACCAGAGCAAGATTGAATTTGCTTTGGGCCCCATAATCACTAAATCTGGCCAAAACACACCCAGGTCGTGGTTACATGAAGTCAGAAAGAGCGGTGAAATACACTTAGCGGAGGTCATTTTTTGAATAGGCGTATAAGTCGCTTGCTGGTTGTAAAGAGAGTAATTCAATTATCAGAGATATTTTGCTGGCGGTAACATTATTAGTTTTAAAAGTAAGTATCAAGTTTTACACTGCGAAAATGTACTCACAGGGAAAAAACAACCAACTATTGTTTTATTGTCTGCAAACTTGAGAATGGTATTAGCATCATGTACAGGCGTGGAGTCATACGTCGACAGCACACAGCCCTGTGGGGCACCGGTATTCAGGGTGAGGGGTGAGGAGACAGACAGAGAGAATGTCTCTTGAGGAGACAGACAGAGAGAATGTCTCCTGCTATTTTATCTTTCTCTCTTTTTTTATTGTAGCTTCTGGACTCAGGATTGTGCTGCTGGGAAAAAGTGAGGACAAACAGACAAGACTCGGTAACTTCATCATGAAGGACCAAAGTTTTCATCACCAAAAAAACAGGCAAAGCATGGCCACTTGTGGAGAGTGGAAAGGAAAACCATTAACAGTGGTGAAAACTCCAAACATCTTCAGTCTGAATAAGGAGACCATAAGAAGAGAGATGAAGAGCTGTGTGACTCTTTGTCCACCTGGACCAAATGTTCTGCTGCTGTTAGTGAAGCCTTCTGATTTCACTAAGAAGAACAGACAAACACTGAAGTTCATCCTGAGTTTGTTTGATCAAGATGCTTTAAATCACTTAATGGTCATCTGGACACATGACAGGGATGAAATGAGTGTCTCTGTTAATGAACTCCTACAGGATTGTGGAGGAAGACACTACAGCATGTCTGCAGATGACCATAGATCATTAATGGAGAAGATTGAGAAGATTGTGCATGAAAACAAAGGAACCTTCCTCACCTTCACTGAAGACACCATCAGACCAAAGTCTGACCACATGAAACCATCTTTAAACCTGGTTCTGTGTGGGAGGACAGGAGCAGGGAAGACTTCAGCAGCCAAGGCCATTTTAGGTCAGACAGAGGTTCATTCAGTCTCCAACTCATCAGAGTGTGTTAAACATCAGGGAGAGGTGTGTGGACGTTGGGTTTCTCTGGTGGAGCTGCCTGCCTTGTATGGAAAACCTCAGGAGGCAGTGATGGAGGAATCACTCAGGTGTATCTCCCTCTGTGGTCCTGAGGGCGTCCATGTCTTCTTCCTGGTCCTACCTGTGGGTCCACTCACTGATGAAGACAAGGGAGAGTTACAGACCATCCAGGACACATTCAGCTCTCGAGTCAACTTCTTCACCATGATTCTGTTCACTGTGGAGTTAGATCCTAAAGCTCCAGCTGTTGTTAACTTTGTGAGAGAAAACAAGGAGATCCAGGCGCTCTGTCAGAGCTGTGGAGGAAGATATGTTGTTCTCAACATCAAGGACCAGCAGCAGATCCCAGAGCTGTTGGATTCTGTGGAAATGATGAGATCTGAAGGATCCAGATGCTTCACAATGGAGATGTTCACCAAGGCTCAGATGGAGAATGTTTCAAAACTTAAAGCTGAACTGAGGGATCTAAAACATAAAAGTAAGATTGGAATAGATGATGAACATCAGAGCAGAGAGTGTCTTAGAATGGTTCTGCTTGGAAAGACTGGCAATGGAAAGAGTGCAACTGGAAACACCATTCTGGGTGAAGAGCATTTTAAATCCAGACCCAGCCAGAATTCAGTGACCAAGTTTTGCGAGAAAGCGTCAGGAGAGATTGATGGACGGCCTGTTGTCGTAGTCGACACCCCCGGCTTGTTCGACACAACGCTGTCCAAAGATGACGTTCAAGAGGAGCTTGTGAAATGCATCACCATGTTGTCTCCTGGACCTCATGTGATCTTACTGGTGCTGCAGATCGGCCGATTTACACAAGAGGAGAAAGACACTGTGAAACTGATCAAGAAATATTTTGGCAAGAATTCAGCGGATTTCATCGTCATTATATTCACCAAAGGAGATGCACTAAAAAATCAAACAATTGAGAGTTACATAGCAGACGACTGTGATGACTTTGTCAAAAAACTGATTCATGACTGTGGAGACAGACACCATGTTTTCAACAATGAGGATCTGAATCATATTCAGGTCAGCGAGCTGCTGACAAAGGTTGAGAAAATGGTGAAGGAAAATGGCGGCAGCTGCTACAGCAATGAGATGTTCCAAGAGGCTGAGGAAGCAATAAAACACGAAGTGGAGAGAATCCTGAAGGAGAAAGAAGAAGAAATGCAGAAACAGAAGGAGGAGCTTGAACGGAAACATGAGGAAAAAACACAAGCAATGAAAAGAAGAATAGAAGAACAAACAGCAGAAATTGAACAAGAGAGACAACTGAGAGCAAAACAACTGAAAGAAATGGAGGAAAACATAAATAAAGAGCGTGAACAGAGAAAAAAAGAACAGGAAAAGAGAGAAGAAGAGGATAACAATAGGAAAAGGCAAGATGAAGAACAGCAACAACAGTGGAAACAAAATCGTAAACAACTGGAGAAAAAAATAAAGTCCGAATCAGAAGAAAAGGAAACCATTGACAGAAAACTGGAGCAGAGCAGAGAGGAGATGAAAAAGCAACAAGAAGACTGGGAGAAGGAAAGAAAAGAATGGTGGAAGAAACGATATCAAGAAGATAAACAGAAACGAGATGAAGAGCAAACTAAACTTAAAAAGCTCCAAGAAGAATACGACCAAGAAAGAGAAAAACATGAAATCAAAAGAAAAGAAGAAGATCGAACCAGAAGAGAGCAGGAGAAGAAGGAGAGAAAAGAATTGGAGGAAACCTACAAGAAGGACCTGGAGGAAATGAAGAAGAAATATGAAGAGGAGGCCAGAAAACAAGCTGAAGAGTTCAATGAGTTCAGACAGAAATACACCAAGGACTTCACAGCGTTGGTAGAGAAGCACATGGAGGAAATACAGGAACTGAAGAAAAGGCAAGAGAGACAAATGCAGGAGACAGAAGGGAGGCATGGAAAAGAGTACGATCTGTTAAAAGACCTCTCAACTCACAAAGAAAAACATCTAAAAGAACAAATGGAGGACATGAAGAAAAAACAAGAAGAAGAAATAGAGGAACTAAAAGAGAAATACAAAGACAAGTGTATCCTCCTGTGATCAACCCACTGATTAATAATCAGTATGATGGTAAAAGATGGAACCTCAGCTGAACATTGAAAGAACACCAATTCTCTTGACTTTTGTAAATATTTTTTAAAAAGCAAATATTTTTTTTTCCATATATTTTGTGGTTTTCTGGAAAGTCAATACTGATCAATACTGCAGCAAATTAACGTTGTTGCGTTATCGCGTTGGTACGCCGGGTTGTACCGTTGTCTCACTACGATGTGCACTTGCGTTACACTGTTGCATCGTTTCACAATGTTAACCATGTGTCATTGTACAATTCTGCAAACTACATCAAATGTCGAGGTTTTAGCTTTCAGTCAGATTAGCTGATGTCGCGCGACGAACAACTGTTATTGAAAGTTACGTGGTATAATAACGAGTAAAACAAGCGAGAATGTCCACTTAACAGGAGGTTCAAACAAACAGGACTTCCGGGAGACCACTGTTCTTGTCCTGTGTGAAATCAAAATGTTGACTTACCACTTATTACGCTTGTTAATTAAGGTTATGTAAGAAAGTACGCCAAGAGCGGTTGTCATGTTACTTTGTTAAGTGACGTTGTTAAGTTACTTTGTTAAGTGACGTTGGTATGTTGGGTTGTTACATTGTCTTGTTGTGATGTTACGATGTCACGTTACATAACTGTAGTGGTCTTGTTGCCTAAACCAAACTTTTGTTTTTAATGTAAGGCCCCGAAAAAAAGAGTTCTTCCAAGTGACTTGTTTGGGAAGCTGCCTGTAAAATACAAGTTATCACTTTTAGATGAGACTGTGATGAAAATCATCTATAAAGAAGATCTGGTGTCTCTCTTTGACCAGTGTGGACTTAAACGGGTGAAGAGAACCCTCTGTGATCCATCCTATATTCTGTACTCTCATTCGGATTTGGTTATGGTTTTATTTTGGATTTGGAAATGGTTTTATTTTCATAATTCTTTTCCGTCTCATGTAAAGCACTTTGAATTACATTGTTGTTGAAAGATGATATTCAAATAAACTTTCCTTTTGACATTTGTGACTTTGTGTGAAACACCTAAACAACTACTGGATGGATTGTGATGATTCATTATGAACTGTAATAACTTTATTGATCCTCTGACTTTTCATCATAGAACAATCATCAGGTCAACATGTTCATGTGTCCAATACTTCGTTTTATGACCAAATACCTGCAGAACTACAGACGTTCAATCAGCCTCAGATAAGCTCTGTTTACTGATTTAAGCTAATGTTAGCATGCTAACACGCTAAACTAAGATAGGTAACATAGTACACGTTATACCTGCTAAACATCAGCATGTTAGCATTTATTTTATTAAGTATTTCTAAGAATTAACTCATAAATTGTAGAACTTGCTCTAAAATAAAACCGATGCAACTTTCAAAAACGTTATACCAAGAAATGACTCATTTAAGTGTTTCTCAGCTAGCGCCCTATTTGAAGATATCATATTAATATTCCAGAATGAGTGTTTTATGCGTTTGTCTCTAGCAGCAGAGCTGTGAGTGCAGACACACTCTGACTTCCTGTAGACTCTGTGATTAGATACCATGCTGTTCTCCCAGAAGAGGACACCAGAGAGGAGCTGATGACCCAAACATTTCTACTGTACACCGTCTCTATACATCACTCAGGTTACAGTACACGCAGAGTATCAGCATCAACATATACTCACGGTACAAGTACTCGTGCACAATAATATGGATTGTATCTTATTCAGTATTGATGCATTAATGTGTTCATCACTTCAATGTTGCAGCTGCTGAAGGTGAAGCTCATTTGAATTTCTTTATATACAACTGGTATGTTTAATCTGTAATAAAACAATCATATATTCATTGATTATATTTAATATTAACAATCTATATCTGTAAATGTATAATATATATATATATATATATATTTCAGAATATATAATAATTCAGAATATCCCCCCTGGGGATCAATAAAGGCTTATTCTACAGACACGTGATGTTTGCTGATTTAATTTCATCGTGTAAAAACAGATTTTTTACACGTTTCTTGTCTTTTTCTATTCTTGATATTAGATCACAAGTTTAAGTCAAACCTTCCCCAGTTGTCCTCGTCTTTCTCTGTAATAAACAGAATCTCTAGATTTTCAGAGCTTTGTCGCCCGTTTTACAAACGCGCTTTACATTTCTTGTTCCTTCCTTCCACGCAGCCTTAGTTTCAGCTCATTACCATGTAAATCAGCCCGTAGAGACTTGAAACCTGCTTTTAATCTCTCTGCATTAGCACAGAACAAAGCTGAAACTCTGACCGGCCTGAAGGCCGACCGCGTCGTGTCCTCTCTGTGCTGCAGGTTGCAAGTCTCTGCACGCCGACGTGAGAAGATTCCCATCCAGCCCGGAAGTGGCTCCCGTGTTCACACCTTGTTTGGTCTTCGTTGGGTTGTTGCATGTTAATCAGACCGTCGCTCCTCCTGGAACAGGCCTGAACCAGCCGGAAAATGTGGACAATGTGGGCTCTGCCCGACTCCGGGGCGATGATCTAAGGCCAGGGCTTTAAAACCAGCATGCTGAGGCAAACGGTGCTGTGACTTCACTGCAGCCAAATCTGACACTTCACAGCAGCTTACAGCAGCTTACAGCTGCATCCCTTAATGTAGTTAAACTGCTGTCATTTAGATTTAAACTTTGGTTATGTTTATTGTGGAGAAGGACTTTCCTCAAACGTGTGGAGCAGTATTCTAAGTAGAATTTACTTTTAGGTATTTTAAATAATGTACACCCCTTTTGTAATGACTCCAAAATCACACAAATCATATTTGGACTTTGTGTACTGCTGCGCAATAGTCCAGAACAAGAATTATTACGAGGTATTGGTTCAACTACTGTAGAAATGATGTTATTGTTTTACTATTACGGAAGAATTCTTATTTCACAGCAGCTCAGCCTGAGTAACTTCAGCTGTCAGATAAACGTATCGTGGAATAAAAAGTACAACCTATAATACTGTGTATCTTTGATGCATCTTTTTATCAGCTTATTGTTTATTGTGTGAGTAAAACTAGAACCTGCAGAGTCTCCTCTATCTGCATCCTTCAGGTAAATGTTGTGGAAATAAAACTGTGTAGAAGATGAACTGCAGCAGGTGTCATGTGGTGCAGCTGCAGTTAAATGCATATCAGGAAAGTTTACATACATTCACATGTAAAACTCTCAGAGCAAAACGAGAACTAGCAGTTTAAATATT